>NW_008603524.1:22250-97331 GCF_000691845.1 Merops nubicus | reverse complement strand
CCTTGATTGTTTGCAGGGTAATGGTGAATTATAGTGAAGAAGAAATGGGGAAAAAAATTGAAATCAAACATCCTTTGCCATAAATATTATTCTATGGGCTCTCCCAGAGTGATTCTTGATGCACATCAATATCAGGAAAGTTTGGGCTGCATATCAGAAATGATGGGGCTCAAACATCTGCTTAATTACACCCCAAACTAGCAAACAAACATTGAGGTGCCTACGATGGGAGAAATAATTTCCTCCAAACTCCACTTATTTCATTCCTTTCAAGACACAATGAAATTTTAACCACAGAACTGCACCAGCACCTACCCACTTAGGGGTTTTGTTCCATGGTCTGTAGAACCCAATCAGGTTTTGTCTATGGAGTTTGAATGCCACTCAATAATACTCAATAAAGAAGTTGAATACTTGCATTAAATATTAAACCCCAAATCTTTAGTTTCTGAACTCTCTTTTCTCCATCAGTTTCAATATTGACTCTTCCTTTTTCCTTATTAATACCATTTATAAAAATTATTCTGAAAATAAGTACAAAAAATTACTTTTTTTCCCCTCTTCATTTATAAACTGTGATCCCTTGTAGAAAATTATTTACACTGATTTGGGCTGCAGATGCTTTTTTTTTTTTCTAACACACTATTATCAGAGTTTAATAATGAACTATAGCTAGAAGCAATTAGAATTCTAATAATTTAGGGCAGCGACACCAGGATTGTGGATTATTTCTACAAATATAAAGTCAGGGTGGTGCTACTGTGATCTCAAAACACTTTAAAACTACCATAGCTAGCAACAGTTACTCACCAAAATGGTTCTTTACTTATACCAGTGCAAAAGAAAAAAAAAAATCAAATCCAATATTTCTCTTTCTTTCAACAATAATAAGAAATAAAACAGGAAAGGAAATTAGAATGTAATGTAAAAAATTATTATGCTGACATTGGAAATCAATAGGAAAATATACCACATCTTACAAAGTCTTAAAAAAAAAGGCTTCAAAAAGCCTTGACTTCAATGATGCTCTAGCAGTAGATAGCAGCACTATCATAAAATCTATCTATGTATAGAAATAAGAAATACAAAATGTGAGGTTTAATATTTGGTCCTGCTGATGCTGAACTCTCTGGACTTGACCCAGCAAACCATTTAAGCAGGCAGTTAGAAGTCAGCATTTATGTTGCCCCAAGGAAGTAAATGAGGTTATTCAAAGTTTGAGCACATAGTTAAGTGCTTTGAACGACTGGGTCATTAAAGTACCAGCCACTTACTGCCAGAGTAGAAGACTAAATTACCACTATGAGCAGGTTGTTGCTTAGCTGTCCATTACAAGGTTCACATTCTGCTCTTTGAAGCATTTCTTCACCACTGGATAAGAAAAATATAAATGTGGGTCTGTCTAGAAATTCCTACATTCCCATCATTTCACTTCCACGTGCAAACCCAGCTGATATTGATGCCCAGGTGTAAGCATCACTTAAGGAAATATGAAGTGCTATCAATGATAATGGTAATTTAACCTTTGGTATTTAACCTTGCTTAGAGTTTCCAAGATGCTGCTGGATGCTGAGCAACGTTGCTGCCTTGTAAAAGCATTGCTGTCAGAAAGAAAACTTGTGTCTTCTCAGTAGCAAGTTGAGTTTGCAATTTTATCTCAAAGCCAGGAAGAAGACCTGTTACAAAAGGACATTTTTTAGCTTTTTTCTTGACATTGTAGGCTGGGCAATGATGTGTGTTCACTAAAACATATATCCTGGAGGAAACCAAACCATGATTGCTGTGTTAATGGAAACACAAGAACAAAATTCTGCAGATGTTGCTCGATCTCAGCCCAGGAAATAAGAACCTTTTCCTTACCTTTAGTGATGACATTTAAAGGTTGTGAGTGGAGTAGGAATAAAGCTCATAGCTTTATTTTAATTAGGGATTTCTATACTTACCAATATAGCTGTTCTATTCAGATCTAAATTACAATACTGCTGTGGTTGGTTTGGGTTTTTTGGGGTGGTTGTTGGTTGTTTTTTTTTTTTTAGAATGTTTTTGGTTCAGTTCTTACCATTTAGAGAGAAAATATCCACACATAAAAAAATCCTATTACTACTTTCTCCTTTCTGATTTTCCTTGTACCTTTATTCTGCCATCCTGTCTCTTTATTTCCTCACATTATTGCACCATTTTCATGTACAGAGTGCCACGGATCAAGAGCTACCTCGTGCTCATAGGAGAACCTCATCTTGTTGTTTTAGACTCACTTTGCTGCTCGGGTGTCATGGTGATGGCCACTAGAAATACTCATCTGTGCAACAACCTTTACACAAAGAGAAGGAATTCTATAATGGCAGCATTGTCAGGTGTTTGTCCTGAAAAATTTGCAGTTGTAGACTAAAAATGTTTCTATAAGGAAGCAGAAACATCTCTCTTGCCACAGGGCTTTCTAAAATGGTAAAACAGCAATAGCAAAACAGGAATCTGGTCAGTGGTCTGTCATGTAAAGTTCCTCTGATAGACCCTTGTCCACATTTGATGAAAGAAAAAAATACAAAGTACCCCTGCACAGTCACTCAAGATCTTTTCAGGTATTGCAGATGTAGGTTCTGACAGTAGGAAGCCAAACAATGTCAAACTGGATTTGAATCCTGTGTTCAAAGGAAGCAGAAAAGCCTCTGATGAGAAGAACTTACTTCTTTTAGGTTATCTGCTGGAAACTACTTACGTGACACAAGGATGGGGTCACATTTGGCTATGATATTAAGAAACTTTTTGGATTTTGTTCCAAATGCATACCTTATTTCATAGAACAAAGGTGTTGGAAGATGTGTGAGTACCTGCAGAGTCTTGGGCTACAATTCAGATTGCTCTGTTTGGCTATGGCTTGTCTCCATGGTTTATAAAACTCAATATATATGACAAAAATTGGCTTAATGGTTGGACTTGATGATCTTAACGGTCTCTTCCAACCTAAAGGATTCTATGATTCTATATTTGACCCGCACATATGCCAACTAGAATCTGACTTTGAAGTGATGGTGGCATGGGAGATATGGGACAACCAGATGCAAAGCAGACCTGAGTAGATGGGTAAAATACCAGCTGATATTCCCTGCTGGCATATGACATTTTAGGACATATTCTATCCATAAACTTAGAAAAAGATGCATAAAGCCAGAGCCTTATTTCCCCAGTGAAGTACAGAATATTAAGTGACTTGCCAGGGAACAAAGAGCAGGTTAATGGTGAAGCTACAGATCCATGTCTTTCCTTGATTCCATCCATTGGATTGCAGAGCTGTTTCTCAGACTTCCTTTTGGCTCTTTCTTTGGTTGGAACCTCTGCTCCTTCAAATATATTTCACCTTACAAACTGGCACAAGGTTAAATGCACAGACTGACATAAGCATAATCAAGACCAAAACTTACACAGCCATCAGTTTTGTGTGGTGAATATACCACATGGACGATCAAACTTCTGTTACTAAAAACACATTATTGCATACTAAACACATTTAGCACACTAAAATTGGATTATCAGTGAATTTTGTCAAAAATAAATCCCCAGTGATATGCAGGAATTTTCGAGCTCTGGCATCTAGGGGTAATATTTCATGAGTCCTATCATCCCAGGGGTAATATTTCATGAGCCAAGACAGTAGAATTAGAAAGAATGCTGCACTAAGGAGGAAGATAGGCTGCAACCCAAACTCTGTGAGGCCAGTGGTAATGCTGTTATTGATGTTATTGTGCTAGACTTTCAAGTTTTGAATAGCCTGGAGGAAGAGAGGTGACCAGGAGAGTGGAGTTAGACAGCTGTTGGGATTGATCTGGTCTGAATAGCTCAGCTGGGCACAAGGTGATTACAGATATAAAACTTGTGCCAAGCTGAAACTCGGGGGCAATTTCTAGAAAAGCAGAACTTTACCTTAGATTGTACAGGTGAACTGAGCAGATGATAGCCCTTGAAAACTGAAGAGTTTGGAGGAAAAAGCTCTCTGGCACCACAAGGGCACAATCAGACAGCACAGAGGTAAAACCACTTTCCTCTCTTCCTCAGTCTACATCACTAAAGCAAAAAGCAGGGGCTTACCCTTCATGAGACAGATGTGAAAAAGCTAAATTGAGAACCAAGTCCTCATTTTGACACGACTTGTAGGTCAGGTTTCAAACTGAAAGAACATTTTAAGATGTAAAACCAGAGTTCATCCTACAGATAGATTGAGTCGCCTCTTCACCTGGCATCATTTAATCATTGCTTGAATGGGATTGGTGGCCTGAGAGATCTGGAGGGCTCTCCCTTCACCTTTCACTCACCTTCATCAGTCAGGAGAAGAAAAAGGAAGGACAGTTCTAGACACCATTTGTGCAGGCAATTCGCTTTCTGGTTTTATTTAGGAAACACTGAGCTGTAAGTAATGAAAACCTATCAGTAATGAAAATCTATCCTAAACTACAGCTAAGCAAATAACCTTTTCCATGGTTGAGATCCCGTATCTCAGCATTGAAAGCCCACAGACTGAAAAGTTTTTCAGTGCAACTGATGCTTTAAATTATTTTAATGACTGCCAGTTTGTATTTTAAATCCTTGCCCCAATTGCCATTGTTCTCAATTTCAGCTTCATCATTCAATTATCACATGAGCCACATAAAAAAACTCTTCCAGTTTCCTGCTCTGATGGGATCTGCACATTTGCAGCCCTGCTTCCCAGTGCACTTGTGTGTGCATCTTCAAAACCCCACTCTGCCAATAAAAATGAATTATTTGATTGTTCCGAGAAAACGAACACAAAGGGGACAGAAAAACATCAAGCTGAGTTTATTTAAGATTTGGATAAAAGTCCATGGAACGCTCCTGGCATTATTTGCCCAGCTCTTTTGAACACTGTGGTAGTGCAGTGTTTTGGATAGCGTGGTGCCTGAGCTAACCAGGCTCACTCAGGATCTTCCTCCAGGTTGTGTTACCCATGTGTGTACTCACCGTAAACTCACACCCTGTGAAACTTCCTGGAAAGTCAAGAATTGAAGGGGAAAATGGTTCAAAGCATCACAATGTGCCATTTCAATGCAAGGCATACTGGAAGAAGCTGTGTGGGAGGATATTACTTCGTTATAAACCTAAATCAGATGCCCAAAGATTTCTGTCATCTCCAGAGACCGTTCCATCAGGCTCTACAAGAGGTTTACCAGTGGAAGAAAAAGAGTCGTGTCCCCTCCCTTCAGGCTTGAGAAAGTTGTATGGCTTTTTTCACAGTTTCTAATGAAATCCCATATTATTGCTTCTCCCCTGGGAGACTTCAAAAGTCATGTAAACTTCACAGAGCCCACATGTTTGTAAACCTCAAGCAAAAGACCAGTAAGGAAATAAAATGCAGTCCTCCAATTAGCATTTGACATTCTCTACCATTTTTTTATCTGGTTTTGTTTGTTTTTTTTTTTTTTGTGGGGTGAATTATTCTTCTAAGCCACGCTGATAAATTAAATGAGTTACTAAACCAGGCATTATTTCATGTTTTAAAGGCACACTGAAATCAAACCCTCCAATTCACAGTGGGATTTTGCTTTCTGCATAATATTCAGGGAGGGGGGGTGGTGAAATATGAAACAAACCCAGCAGTTTCAAACATGTTAGAGGGGCTAATATGTACAGGAATATTTTCTCCAAGCTCCTTATTGTGTATTCACAGCTCCTGCCAAACACAACAACGGAGACGGGGGCATTAGGAGATGAAATGGGAAGTGGTCAAATTTTCAAAGCGAGCTGCTGGGTGCCGAAGACTTTTGAAAATCTGGCCCCTGACTCTTTGGTGCCGTTCCAGAAAGAAATATCTCTCTGCTGGCAGTTGGCCAGCCAGCTTTGGAAATCATTTTGCACAGTTATTTCAGTAAAGCATAAAAGCCGATCCCCAGCTTTCTCTGCCTGATTAAGCACTGTCACCAATCACTACGCAGCTCTAAGGTACGCATGAAATAGTCCTAGATAAATCCTCCCTCTCCAGAGAAATGGGTTTCCTGTACAACTGTAAATCCAGGTTCTGTGTTGAAACTAATCCAGTCTGGCAGTGCCGTGGCCCTAGAAAAGTTTCCTTGGAAACGCCAAACTTGTGCAACGGCAAAGACATCCAATCTTTTCATGCCACTGTGTTATATTAAAAACACCTGGTTTATTTATACAATGACTTACAGATCAGGGTCCTAGAAATAATAATACATAAACTTTATAGCAAAAAATATACATATAATAAGTCATCTTTCTATGAGATATAGAAATGACGTATATTTGCGCGTGTGTGTGGACATATATATAAATATATGGGTTGTACTTACGTTTAGGGCACTTCCTAGGTGCCACGTGTGTATACATAAACACACATAAATACACACACAGGAGCATATTTACACTCTGTGAGTAGACGTGTACTTTGCAGAACCTGCACACAAACAGCTGGAGTCCTTCCCTGGCTGTGAGCATCAAAGGGGTCAGTGAGCACCCGCGTTAGTGTCCGTGGAAGGAGGACCAATGTCACCGCTGTGGGCACAGGACTGGCTTGATGCATCTTCCTCTGTGAAGAACTAAATTTGCTGGGCAGTGGCACCCTGCAACGCAGGGCTTGTTGCATGGGCCAATCTCGTTCCAGTTGTCACAGGTTTTGACACATCCTGGACCACAGGTATCATAAACGGCACCGTGCTTACACTGGGTTGCTGGAAGGCAGTTAAAAGGAACAAAATGTGCATATTACACAGAAGCTCACACACAAATTTACATATCTGTTCGTTTGGTTTCTACTGCAGATATCAAGAAGCACACCTTGGTTTTGACAAGCCCTCAGAGGAAAAAAATTACTTGTAAAAAAATTACTCCACTAGGTTAAATGCAACACTACTTTCCATCACAAGCACAAAGGAAGTGAAATTCCTAATCAAAAAGGCATCAGGTTCCCAGAAGTCTTGAACTTTTTGAGAATTTTAACACAACTGACAGTGTATGTCCCTGCTTATATCAGGGGACTGGACCAGATGACCTTTGGAGGTCCCTCCCAACCCAGACATACTATGATTCTATATAAAGCTTCTATCTATGAGCAGATCTATGCTTTATATTTAAGGCTTAACATTGGTTGTTTATTTGTTACCATGCCTTTCATCAAAGATTCCTGAAACATTTACAAGGACAGCCAGTTATTATCAGTCCCACACCTCCAGAAAGATGAGGAGAAAGGAGAATCATTCACCATATCAGATTTTCTATTCCTAGGATTATGCTTTCAATACTGCACATTGCAGCAAACTAAAACAATGCTGTTCATTCAGCAGCACCATTTCTAAAAAAATAATAATTTAAAAAATCAATTATTTCCTTGCTTTATACTATTTTTCCAAGGGACCATGGAGAACGAGGATTCTTGTACTTAATGATTCCAGTATCTATTCATTGATTTATGTAGCTGCCAGCTCAATGCATTTCCAATATGAAACCACTGAGGGCTCAGCTAAAAGCACCATACCCCCTCCAGATCAATATTTAAACTCTTAACATTTTATATCCTGCCTTTTAGTGTGGAGAATAATACGTGGTTCGATAGTGGATAGATGTCTGTTATTCTTTCTAATGCCTGTGTTGATAGCAAAAACAAGTACTAATAAAATAACTTATAGATGGTAAGAGACTCTCAGTCATCTCTTGCTACATACAAAGAGGAGATTGCATTAAGAAGGTTTTTTCTACTTTGAGAGAGATTGAAAGTCCAGATTTTTTAAAGAACAGCTCTGGTATGGACAGAAAAATGCTGTTTTGATGTGAGGATTGCTGTCGGAGTCCCATTACAGCACTGTTATGATTCATAAAGAGAAACCAGAAAGAAATGGATTAAATATGTATAGGAGTGTATCACAGAGGATGGAAGTCTTGGTGCTAAGGCATCATAAATTTAAGGGGTTTCTCCTCACCAGTAAAAAAGTGATCAAAAGAGCATCAGCTTCTTGCCAGCTTTACTTCCTATTCACTTTATGGTATTTATACATAGGTGATAAGCAGCCCTGGAGAAAGAATTCTGGCAAGAAGGCATACAAAGTTCTCAGGGCACAGATATTAAATAAGGAAACAAAAAAAAATGGCAAAATTGTATAGTGCAGCAGAAAATGACCCTGTTGTTACAGAGAATCAACAGCTGAATATTAGGTAGATATCAGGGGGAAAAAAAAAAGCAAAGCTTTCTAGCTTTAAGCATGAGAAAGCACCAAAGCAAGCTACCTAAAATCTCTATGAGATTTCTTTTATTGAACAACATCTTAGAATAGATTGCAGCTTCCAGGAGCTTTGTGAACAATGTATTAACCATCTAGAGAAGTAAACCAAGATGTTCAAAGACAGATAGTGATGGTCCACACACAACGTGAACTATCTAGAAGCTTTTGTCCCTCCTCTCTGAAAACAGGTTTCCCTTCAAAGGCTCTCTGATTGACCAACCACAAACTGAAACATTCAGCTTCAGTACATGCAGTTTTCATACAGAAAGGACTGCAAGCTTCAGTTCCTAGGCTGCACAGGTTTCACCCCACAAAGCTTTGCTGCAGTAGCAGCCAGCTCGTTCTTTCCACCTAAGCTCTGCCTGGTGCCTTGGTGGGTTTGAGGAAAGTTGGCCAACGTCTCCTTTCCACCTCCTCATCCCTGCCCTGGAGTAAATGAGACTATATCACAGCCTGCCCTTGGCAGCTGTGACATCTGTAAGTGCTCCCCAGTGCTCTGCTCTGTCACACATGGATGTGTCATGCCAAAACACCTCCTTCTCCTTCAGGTGATGCCATGTAGAAGACACGATGACTTTATTTTCTGCTGTAGGCAGTCTATAATGGCTTGGTTAGCTTGCTGTCAAGGGAAAAATCAGCAGAGTACAATAGCTGCTGTTTTAGTTCCCTGGATGGCTTTTATTGTTGAGTGCTTCGGTTGTTAACATGTGGTGTGATTGATCCAGAACATTCCACTTCATCAACAGTTTAAAAAGTAAAAATAAAGACATTCTGCAGGAGACTTCCCAGGGACTGCTGAAATGAATCAGTACCATGTAAACATGGAAAACACAAGTGATGCCTTTACACCCATCTTTTAAGGCAAATTCCTCTCCTAAAGAACTGAGCTCTGGTAGCAATAACTTCCTCAGTGCACTAGCAAAGAAAAAAAAAACATTAAAAACCCAACCCCAGAGTACAGAAGTTACTAATAATACTGCATTTTGCAACGTTACCAGTCCCAACAGGATTTTTCCACTCTTCTTCTAGAACATGTGTTTGGCATGACAGATGTGAGCTTCCTCAGACCACTTTCTGAGCTGGCGGGGTGACAGCCAGCTCCAGTCCAGAAGCTGTATAGTCACAGAAATACAGCACTGTGCCTCAGCTAATAAACCCTGCCTAATAAGGCCATACAGTTTACAGACCAGAGCTGGTTTCTTCCAGCCAGTTTGGCAATTTCACAGCGAAGGCTTGTATCTGTCTGTGCCTGTCTTTTTAGACATGGCTGGAATTATCTGAGGAGGAATTCTTGTTCCCCGACACAAAAGCCAAACATGGGACTGCTGAAGGATTCCCTTGCTGGGTGATACCTGCTAAACCTGATTCCACAGACATTTCTGAGCTAATATTTATGCATCGATGCTGCTTCTGTTGGTGTTGTCCAGCTTGAGCTTTCAAGGTGTTTTGCTTGGCTTTCAAACTGGATGTCACCCATGGTGCAATTCACATCACCTCCTAACACAGAAGGCTGCAGTAGATCTGGCCATTGAACTTCTAAAGATACACTTGTGTTAATCTTTTAAATTTTCAGTTTTCAATGAGTTTCCACTGCAAAATAAAATAGCCTTCTGAGACATGCTTACAAAGAATAAAGAGGTTAAAGGAAAGCAACATACAACCATGGAAAAGAATGACTTTGGCCAGAAAATTCTACAGCAGAGAAGATGGGGCTGAGGAGAGAAGAGGCAAAATCAGATATACACTCATCCTCCTCTAGTTTAACCAAATACATAGGAAGGAGAGAAAACTGTTCAGTTTTTATGAGGCTGCTGGAGCATGTCAGCACCTCAGTGCTGCCATGAGCACTTTGCACTTTATTATAGTCCACGTCTGCTTTTACTTCTTGCCTGTGTAGTCATGCCCCTGGCAGGGAGTTATTGCCATCTGTCATCCCCCAGTCTTCTTTCTCAGTGCCCTCTGAAATTCAGTGCTATGTTACTATGGCCCAAAGCCTTTTAACAGTTTACTTAACTGCATGTTATAAACTGCTTACTTAGCCTTTCTTGGGCTAAAAAAATTCTTTTTTTATTCTATCTCCTTTCCTTTTCAAGCCTCTTCCTTCCATTTGTATCCTTTCTTTTCCCTCTCACATATATCACTTTCTCTTATTTCTTCTTTCCCTCATGCTGGATTTTTTTCTTGTCCTTCACACATCATATTTCTTCCCGTGCCCATCCTAACAGGCCTTACTCCATACTACTTCCCATGGAAACCCATATTTCTTTCCAAATCATCTACAGTTCCTGTGTGGATCTCATCAACCCTTTCCTATCCCAACCACTTTCCTTACTTGTCAGCTTCTAATCTTCACTCCTCTGGTTAAATGACAGCTGATATTCCCCTTATTGAGCCACCCTCAAAGGACAGCAAACCTTGAGCTGCAGTATCTCCTGGAGGACCTGGAGGAGGCTATGCTGCTGCACTGGGGGAGGAGGAAGAGCATGTAGAGAACAGCACATGAAATTCAGCCTCCTGAGCATCCTGCTTGGCTGGCCCTCCAGACAACACAAGCTTTCTGAAGATTATAAAAATGAGCTCAGCATACAGCAGTCAGGATAGAGGAACTGGCAATCACACAAGATCTGGTTTTATAACACACAAAAGAGTAATTAAAACCTGACTTTACTAATAAGTATACTCCACTTCCATCAGAACGCAGCTCTTCCAAGTATCCCACCAGCTATGAAATGTCAAGCAGGAAATGAAAGTCACAGAATGATAAAATTTTATTACAGCTATATTGTTTCATACCCAGGAACTTTTATCCGGACGTAGGACACAACAACTGTAAAACTATGAATTTGGGGGAGAAAAAGGTAAGTTAAAGATTAAGATCTTGATGCTGGCCACTGGTCCCATATGGAATGCAGTAGATGCACTTCAATTTTATGCTTACAGTAGAGTTTACTGTAGAAGATGGTGCTACTTGCTTGGCATTGGATGCTTAAGTAAATGTTTTGAGAGTATTTGACCATATTCAGCTTATCTATATGTTCTGCTTAACCAAATCTCCCCTTTCCCTCTAGAAGTCTGCACTGAGATTAAAACACTTGGGCAGCTTAAACACTTCTTTCATTAGCTTTAATGGAAGCTGTGTTTAAATTCCTCCATAATGTTCTTTGAAGGGCTGTTTTTGCCTTAGAAACTTTTCTTGGCATTGGTAAAATGCCAGAAAAAAATAGTGAAAAGAAGCCTCAATTAGTTTAGTCATGATATGCCAACACTTGTATAAACTCCTTAAGGCAGGGGCTGGAGTTTTTATTCTTTCTACAGCATCTGCCACAGTGATGTGTCAGTCTGAAGTGCTTTGGTCAAAACCAACCAAGCAAACAAAAAGCTCAGGATGCTTGTTTCAGGTTCTGCATGGATCTGCTACAGGATCAATAGATTAAAATAACACACATTATTAGTGCTGAGACCACATCCTTGAACAGGGCTTTCACTTACTGACACCCTGTTTGGATTGCACTGTTCCTTCATAAGGAAAAAAAAAAAAAGAGCCTTTTGGGAACAGTCAATCAAATGTAATTTGCTCTGTTGTTCACCCATCCCTGCTATCATGCCTTCAACAGAAAAGGAAATTGAAGTTCAGAGAGTAGACCCTGAGCCACACACAATCACCAGAACGGACCACAGAGTAATAGCTCTTTGACCAGCACTGAGTAACCCTCTCTCCTTGGTTTCTCCAACTACTGTTGATTGCTTTACACAAATCTGAATACATTTCCAGGCAAACCAATGCCATTATAGAACGTCCTAAATTAATGAGACCATCATCAGGGGAAATATTTATCTGCAATATTGCACTTTACTTCAAGTGCCTGTGACCACAGGACACCGCTTCTCATGGAAACAGTGACTCACAATTACTTGCAATTAATGCAGTTTTAATCACACAAGGAAGCTGTTTCAAACACCAAAATTAAGGTGGGTTTGCATTTTATTATTCCCATTAAATACAGTCTCTCTTTTTCCCTTGTTGAACCCACTGCAATCATATATGCACGTTGTCTCTGGAAACGTAACTATGCTTTAACAAGAGGTCAAAGGAGTTTAAACATTATCATTAAGCAACTGTTTACATATCCTGAAACAAAAAGGCATGTAGTTTGTCCTGGAAGTACATAAAATTAAGATAGGTGGCATCAGAGGTGAAAAACTTTGCAGTGAAATCAACATATCCAATATTTGATGGTTGAAAATCTTCCCTAGTAAGGTCTTTGACTATAATTCATAATGCAGCTTCCCTGCTGGGGCAATCCCAATCCTCTCTAGAATCATAGAATGTCTGGGCTGGAAGGGACCTCCAAAGGTCATCTAGTCCAACCCCCTAACCATAAGCAGGGACATCTCCAACTAGATCAAGCTACTCAGAGCACCATCAATCCTGATCTTGAATGTCTCAAATTCAAATATGTCTTTCTAGCCACTTCATTGTTGACCCCCCTCCACCAGGAGAACAACAGTAGCCTATTACCCTACAGACTGGCTTACAACAGAACCCCAAACCACTTACCTGCACAGTTCTGCTCTGGCACCCACTGGACTCTCAGCCCTTCCCTCTGACAGGCTCGGGCGTACGCCAGGAAGGACTCGCAGTAGCAGTTCTTGTGGACTGGGCACTCACACATGTCTGTCACACAGGACCTGCAGAACAAAGCCCCAGAGCAAATCAGCAAGGGAAAACAATTGGCAGGTAGCTGCCTGAGGTTTGGTGTTGTTTACTCTCCCATCACATGGAGTTCAATGCTACAACAACTTGGGCTAAACAGCAAGAAATTTAAATGTGTCTCTGTTGTCACATCCCAAAGGCTCATCTCATTTTTGATGGGCTGCTCTGGTGCAGAGAAGTCTCAAGAGAACCATGCAGAAACAAGGATGTGAGCAGAAGACCCAAGAAAATCAGGCAGAGAGGACTGAGACCACAGTGGGAGAAGGCAAACCCCATTTTTTCCACAATTTTTTGTCAACACAAGATAAAGACTTCTTTCTTATTCCCTGAAAGCTAAGAATTGAATAATTTTACCAAAAATAATAGCATCAGTGTTAAGTAGATGACTTCTGCAGGTAATGAGGACATGATCTTTCATGCCATGGGTGAGAAATGGTGCCTTCTCTCCAGGTTACCTCCAGCCTCTCCCTGCTTTGAAGGTCCAAAAATAGTTTTATGTCTATTTTCTCAGCAGCATCACTACTGTGCAGCATAACTGAGCAGCTCTCATGCTAGGAAACCCCCCAGGCATTTCTGAATGCCACCATCTTCTTCCCTTGCATAAGATGGAATCACCACAGCAGGGAGCAAAGCTGCTCACATGGCCCTAAGTGAAACTGCTACTGCATATGTCACTGCTATAATCCAAATTAACTCATCCAGAACGTGAGTCCATCTGGCACAGACCTAAACTGTAACTGGGCAAGATTTGCAGTTGGCCATTTCTGTGTATTCAAAGCACTCAGACATTTCTGCAGAGCCAGCAATGCCAATTCAGACATGCTGAGATGTGCTCAGACATACTCAGTCCTCTCTTCCTCTGCTTTCACTGAGGGTGCCCTGAGCTTGCACCTTGGGTGTCAGTGGGCAGCAGCCTCCTGCTCCATGTATGTTCAGGGATTTCTCCACTCCTGAGAAGACAAGGCAGAGTCTTGCCTAGAAAAGAGAAGACCAAGGGTCTAGAAGTAAAAACCAAGATCTCCATGTTAATTGCTGTTGCTGTGGACCAAAAATTCAATTCTCTATAGGAAAAGGATAGATACAGGCTTAATTTTCTAGCAGCTTTCCCCAGCTCTGAATAGGGAATAGCTTGGAAAAGGTGCAAGCGCCTCAGAGTCATCGGGTGCCCTAATGCTTTAGGGTCGTTGCGAACCCTTTATTCAAAACTAGGAAAGATGATCAGTGGTCCTTTGAACACAGACAAGCCTGTTTCTGCATATCCAGCAGTGCCCTTCAAAGAAGAGCATCTCCCCTTGCCAGAGGCTGGCTATTTCAGTGACCATTCATCTGGATAAACCTGACAGTTCTGCTTGACATACCTGTGAGCTTTTAATCACTTTATTCTCAGTGGACTTCCACCATATTACCTAAAAATACACTGTGGCAAATAAGCAACCTAAGTGCTAATGTCAAATGGATGCCTGCCCTGCATTTACTGGTCTGTACAATCTGTGGATAAACAGAACTGCTTTGGATCAAATGTTTAACACGTTCCTATTTACAGACCAGTGGTTTTCATTTGAAACAACTTTGTTTTCCAGGGACAATGTATTTTATTTGGCTTTAGTTCTGTGGCAGGTTCCTTTATATCTTTCCCAGTAACAGATGTGGCCGATTGGGTATCACAGCTGATGGGCTGCAAGGAACAGATCAGCACAACATCCTTGGTGTTGTTTAGTGTTGTTAGCTGATAAAAGACCTTGTATAAGCACGAAGGGTCACCTTGCTGCATGACACACCAAATAACTTTACACTGTTTCCTTTGACCACAACGTGTTTGTGATCTCTAGCTAGGTCTACATCTCATTTTACAGTGAAGTAGATGCTTGGTTGCTCCTGCAGCAGAATATTATCACAAATTGAGGCTGTAACAACCTCCACAGATATGGTTTGTTATCAAGGTACCATGTCATCATCTTTTTGTTTCTGTGCTAGTCTCCTTTATCTATCACCTTCTACTGTTCTCCTCTCAGACTTAGTTGTTATTAATGCCTGCAGTGTATTGCCTCAGAAGTGATAAAAACCTAAACCTGAGGTACTTCCTTTGCATTTTAAAGCATAAATACATTTTTCTACCACTACTCAGAGGGGGATGTCACCTCCTGCACTAAGTCAATGCACCTACAGCCCGCTCAGGTGCTGCACCAGGTCAGGAAAACTCCAGGCTCACCATCAGTCCCCCAGGTTTTTGAATCATGACCATGTCCTTGGCAAGGCTGGCACTCACCCTGGCAAAGCCTGGGCATGGTCTGGGGGATGAGGGAGGCCAGGGCATGGTTTCTGGTCTGCAGGAGGGCAGCCACACTCTTTGAGGGTGCAGAGAGTTTAGCCCCTTCATATGCATGACTGACACTATGCCATAGAATCACTATGGTTGGAAAGGACCTGTAGGATCATCAAGTCCAACTTTCCTCCCACCATCTCCCTAACCACTAGACCATAGCCTCAAATGCTACATTTATTCATTTTTTGAACCCCTCCAGGGAGGATGACTCCACCACCTCCTGGGCAGCCCATTCCAGGGCCTCACCACTCTCTCAGGGATGAAATCCTTCCCAATATCCAATCAAAAGCTCCCCTGGTGCAACTTGAGGCCGTTTCCTCTTGTATCATCAGTAATTTGGGAGAAGACACCAACACCAGCCTCACTGCAGCCTCCTTAACCATTAGCACTGAAATGTTAATGCCATTCATCCTTAGCATTGAAATGGCCTTGGATGGTTTCAGACTGAAAGAGGGTGGATTTAGATTAGATATTAGGGATAAATTCTTCACTGTGAGAGTGGTGAAACATTAGAACAGGTTGCCCAGAGAAGCTGTGGATGCCCCATCCCTGGAAACATTCAAGGTCAGTTTGGATGGGGCTTTGAGCAACCTGCTCTTGTGGAAGATGTCCCTGCTCCCTGCAGGGGGGTTGGAACTGGATGACCTTGAAGAACCCTTCCTGCCCAAACCATTCTATCATCCAGACAAGCTGCAGAGTGAAACATCTCTGCTTTGGCTGGGATCAGCACTATTTGCTACAGTGCTCAGCATCAAGAGTCCACTAAAGAAGGCAGCATGCCACGTGCAACACAAACAGTCCTCTGATTCATTACACAGCTAATTACTGCTGTAATTTTTATTTTCCTGAAGTGTTTAATCCTGGTGACAGCTGCTGGGCTCAAGCCCTGAGCTTGGCTGAGGAGCAATCATCAAATCGTGGCCGGTTTTAGTAACGAATTACAATCGCTAATCATTTGCACGGTTTCATTAATTAATTAATTAAGGTTAAATGAAAAATGAGAGTGAAGGAAACTATATCCACAGCTGCCAAGCTTAGTCAATCAAAATAAAACCTCCTCTTTTTTTTTTTTTCCTAACCAAATTCCTTGCTGGCAAGTTTAATGGATTACTATTAATTGTAGTTTAGATGTGTTGGCAGTGGAGGGAGAAGGATCTTTTGATATCACTTCTGAAATCACCCAGGAGCAGGTACGTGGTTTGTTTGGTAGCCACCACGAGAGTCAAAGGGAAAGGACACAGAAGCAAAAGATGGCCATCATCTGAGGGCTGGCTAGTGAGGAGGAGCTGCTGGTAGCCTATGGGCAAAAGTTGTGTTTGGGTCTGTATTTGTAGTCCAGACGTGTTTAATTCCTGCACTGAATTACATTTTTCACAGTTATTGTTGTATTAGAGGGCTGTCACAGGATGCTTCACTAGGTAAATTGAAAAATTGATTCTTGTGTGCTGTCCTAATCCTTTCCCCTTGCAAAAATCTTTGGTATGCCCATAGCTGGCTGGGTTTTTATCCTCTCTGGTGATGGATACATTTAATAAATTATTGCCCGTTTCCCCAGGTTCTGCCTCCTTTTCATTCCTCCTTTGAATCTGACAAATACATTCAGTGACATTAACTGCACGTATGCAGAGGTTTATCTCTACTCTAATCTGGACTGTTCAAACAGAAAAATAGACTTTTACTAAAACTTTGGAATTGTGCCAGTAATGAGGCAGTGCTGACAAATTAGCACACTGCACACTAATGGAGACTTTGCATCTTCCGAGGCATCGTGACACTTTACCAAGACAAAAACATTTGCTTAAATGAAGTAAAAACCTGCCAGAAGCTTAAGTATTACAGTTGTATAGAAATAACCCCACAAGAAGACTTCAGTGCAAGTTAAATTGAAGCTGTTTTACCAAGTATGGAAAACACACAGAAGATACTTCAGGCAGCCTTAGCTTTGCCTGCAGTGAAGTCATACAGATACGCAATGATGTTGTGGTCCAAAACTAAATCATATTTCTTTTAAGGACATATTTAACATCCATAAAAAATATTCAGCTGTGATGGTGCACTTTTTCTGGACTCCTTGCTCCAAATAAGCACTGGAGCATAGTCAACCTCTCAGTCTTCAACTAGTACCAAGTGTCTCCCTGTGATTCCTTTTGCTGCTCTCCCTGCTGCCTGCAGGGTGTGTGTCAGAGATGGGCTGGCTGGGTGTGTAGGATCACAGCCTTGCAAGGGGAAATCCATGAAAGTGAAGGCATCCAGCAGCTGTGGGACACACCCTTGAAGGAGACAAACATATACACACACATGCTCTGCTGCCACATCTTCAAAGCCAACTGGATGAGGACACTCCTTGAGTGACAGCCCTTTTGCACATTAAACCAAGGAAAGTCTCCAAAGGGCAAAGAACTGAGTCCTGTGCTACATGCACTATATAGAAGTGCATAAAAAGAAGAACAACACAGCAACAAAGCCTACAGCCTTAATATTGTGGTTCAGGGCATCTTTCAGATCTTTTGGTAATTTCAAGAAATGGGTCTCTGCAGGTGGAAAACACTAACGTCTCCCTCTTTCCAGGTCTGAACTAATTTTACACCACCAATTAGAGATAATGCATCACTACAGCTATTTTATGCATGTGATGAGGCATCAAGAGGTGAAGGGTTTTGTCCTTGATAAAAAAAGTTTTAATGAGTTGCCACTATTTATGGCCCTAGCTAGAGAAGTCATTACACAAGGTGAGAAGATGAGCCCTGTTCTGATGCAGAATGGAAAGGCTCATGCTGTGGATATCACAAGCTCCCCCTTGTCTGTGTGGGCATCTTTAATCTTGCTGAAGTATTGAAACATTGTATGTAGAGCTGGAGATTTTTTTTATGGCTTTGAGGCTTGAGATCAGAGGCTTGAGATCAGTCTCTCTTTCTCCAGGACTTACTGGTATTAATGCAAAAGCAGCAAATAACTCATGAGGGAGGTAATTTTGGAGGCTGTTGAGAACACAGAAGCCCTTACATCTATCGAGTACTTGTTCAAAGCCCTTGCCTGGGGAACAGACTGTTTCATGCAGGAAAGGGAGTCATTTTCAAGGATCACTTCTTCCAAGACCAGGTAACTATATCTGCACTCCCCCCTGTGCTTTTCCCTCACATCATAAAAATGGTAACATTGCCTTAAATTTGGGATCTGATAAAGACATCCATTACAAAGTGAAATCATCAGTGCCCTGACCCATTTTCCTGCTAAGTGGGAAAGTGCCCAGAAGAAGTGGCAGGCAGCATCCATGTGCTTTATACTGGAGATTCTCCCATGGTACAAGAACTCCCACACTGTTGAACTGGCTACAGATGAACCCTAAAGATGTGGGAGCAGAAGAGGAACTCACACCTCATCGTTGGTGAGCAGTGCATAGCAAGTCTACTGCAGGCATATGCTTCCCAAGGGGAAATCTCATTCCTATAAAGACAGCATTGGTCATAATGCTTAAGAATATCAGAGTTGTTTTTGGCAGATTGCAAAGGAAGACTTTGAAGTAGTAGGCATTTGAATCGTGCATTCAGATTTCATCCTGATCCCTGAGTTTTGTGCACCTTTGAATCAACCATGCACTATGTTGCCACATGGAACCAAGCAAAAATGATAAAATCAAAAGCTGTAAGTAAGATTTCTAAGGCATAGCAGTCACGTTACACACACATTGAAGAGTCCTAATTCAACTGTGAGTGCCATTCTCCCTGCTCCAGATATAGACTTGGCACTCAGAGATAATTAAACAGAATCACACGAGATATCCACATCCATCCAAGGCACCCTTCCAAAGCAGTGCAGGCAACTTGGGAAAAAAGATGCTTTAAATGAAAGTGGTAATTATTGCCAGTAATTTCTAATATAGCAGAGAGAGACAGCAATTCAATTTTGATTTCTTTGTAGATGCAGCTCCATTAAAAAGAGTCACAATCCATACTTTCTTCACAAAGGGCAAGCAAAAATGGTATTTTCCAGACACTGAATAAATGAAGGTCCATGTAGACCTCTGAAAAGTATCACCACAAGCCTATACTACATGCTGCTAAAAGTATTACCCAAAAGGCTTTGGATAAAGCCAAAAAGAGTGTTCTATGTGTATTTTTAACCTTTATATAAAAAGCATGCTGTGCCAGAGTTGTGTTTTATTGCCTTACCCTACATTATCCACAAGAATATGGTAAAATGAACAATGAAATGTTCAGGACCATTTTGTATAACCATATATAATCAAAGTTCTCAGGATAGCACGACCCTGACACCTATTTATAATCTCTCTGAACACATTGTAGCACTGGTAAAAGCCTTTAAAAGGAGGGAAGGAGGAAGAACCAAATAAAGAATGAGCACAGTAAACTTCCCTACTTCTTTCTTCATGATAATTATGATAATTCTACTACTACTGTGTCAAGTAGGTTTTTTTATGTCTTGTTCTTGGATCCATACAGGCATCTGTGGCTCTAAATGCTCTTTCTGGTCCTGAGAATGGAAAGGCTGGCTAAAATCCCTCTGTGGGGAAATAAGCTGAACTATGACTGAGGAAGACAATGATGTCTCATGCTGGGCTTCAAGAAGCATCTGCTATGACTCAGAGTGTTTCCTAGAGCTGAAGGTTAGAGCATAGCTGAGCAGCTGACTTGCCACCTTTAATGAGAGTGAATTTTTGGTCAAGGAACTCCAATGGAATACAGAAATGTCACCCATAGCCCTGGAAGAGTTGACCCCTTGCACTCCCATTGACTTTCAGAAAGTGGGGGAGAGTTTCCACCTCCTCTTCTTTTTCAGTTGTGCTGGGCCATGCAGAGTTTAACCTTTAAAGTCCTGGCATTTGGAATAAATATCTCTATGCATGAGAATATCTCTATGCATATCAGGTGGTTTGATTTTGAGTTCCTGTGTAGCATATATCTGGAAATGAAACAGTTAAAAATCACTTCCCTGTGCATATGAGATGTGATTTTGTATATGGAAGTACTGGAATAAAGAGGACACAAAGCTTAAGTTTCTTAACCCATTTCAGGAAAGTGAGCCACATCACACTGAAATGTACTCATCAGAAAACGCTCTCTTCCACTTGCTTACTTGAGCAGTGGACATAAAACTTGTTCCACCTTCTTTGGTGAGATTACTGCAAAAAGGATTTGGCTGCCTGTAAATTGTGTGATCTGTGGTTTGTATATCTGGCTGGAAAATACAAGGACCATAACAACTCTGCTTTAGAGCAGACAGACTTTCCAAACTCATCATAAAGAGGTCATTTGTAATAAAAGGTTGGGACAAACAAAAAGATACAGAAGCAAAATTAGGAGTATCGCTTGGAATCTGACACTGAAGGTTCAAAAGCTAGAACCTAGTTTCTGAAGACATGTATTTCTTCAATTAACTAATATCCACAGTCATCCACTTGCAAATATCCATCACATAATTGGTAAAAATTATGGTAGCTGTATGTCTTATGGAACCTGATGTGGCTTATCATGCATTTAGGCAAAGCTTTCTGGTGAAAAAAAACCCTCTAGGTGCTATGTGGGTTTAATGTTCAGAAAGAAAGTCACCCCCTAAGGGATTTTCTACCAGAAATCTCACCTTTCACAGGCCCAATGACCTGAGGTCTACAGCCTATGTGCTCACCAATGATATCCTATGGCAGAGTGCCTTGGCCAAAATGACCTATTTTGTTTCTCCAGGTATTTCCCCTCAGAAGCCACAACCTAGAAAAATTCCTAAATTTCATAATTCTGGTTTTCATTTTCTTAAGCCAACAATATTCTTCATTACAGATCCTGTTCTGACATAATACAGCAGTTCAGATGCTTCATGAAGTAGCATATTCAAGCTACTTCAGCTGACCCCAGCAGATGTGTATATCAAGCCTTTCTTATGAGAGGAAAAGAAATGGAGGGTGTCTTCGTGGACCTTCTCAACACCCACAGTAGTAGACGTGCACACTCTTAGCTCAGCACTTACACTGCTAATGGGACTTTGCTGTATGACAGACACCCCATCGTAATGGAATTTTCAGTGTCCTCTGGCATAGCTGCCATGGAAAATCCATCATCATTTTGAGCTTTTGCATTATGTAGCTGACATAAAATTTTATCTTTTTCTCCATGTCTAGACTTGATTTTTAAAGAAGCCTAACCAGTCTCCACTTCTTCAGGCACAAGTGGAGTCTGAACTGTCATTATCTTATCTACAGGGAGGAAAAACCAGCCATTTAAATCCAATTTCAAACAGGCAGACATGTTTTAATATCTAACTTTATACCATTCAAATGGTACTTTCAATCAACAGTGAAATTTTGTTATTATGATTCATGCAGTGCAAATGAACATGGCACAGACTAAATGAATCCAGCATGACTGCATCAGCTTTCACTCTACTAGACAGAGAGCCCATTAGTGTATTCTGTGTGACAGTCCTCATCTGAGAAAAGCCAGAGGTTTTTCAGGAGCTTATAAACATCCTAGAGAGAACCTCAAAAAATATTGGGAGGTTTTGAAGTCATGGCCCTACAGAAGCATAAACCATGTAGATACACCAATAGCGTGTGGCCACAATCGTGAGAGAGACATAGAAAATAACACAAGATTTAAATCTTCTAAAATAAAAATTCAAAACAGATCATCTCCTCCTGTCTACTGGCAGAATATACTGTGGCACTGCTATGCTATCTGTCATAAAAATATGTCACATCCAATAACAAGCACAATGGGAACACGAAGCAGGAAATACTTCCAAAGTGTAAACATAAACTGAAGCTATCTTCAGCTTTTGATGATGATTCACTGTATATATTTCCAAGGAGGTCTTGTGATATAATAATAAACAGGCTGGCTAGTTTAGAAACTCACATTCTTAAACCCTGCACAGCCCACTCCCGAGCTTAACCCATACTAAATTAACTTCAATCAAGCATATTTTTCCTCTAGGTGGCTGCAGAGCATTTAAAAAGTTGCTGTGTCCAAACGGGCTACGAAAGAAAGAGAAGAAGGGGAAAAGCAGACAGGAGACTGCTACTTAGAAAACAGCTTTCTTCCTCATCTTCCTCCCTTTGCTAACCACGAGCCAAAAACTCCTTTCTGCAAAGCCAGGCTCACTGAGCATGTCACCTTCCAGCCTGTCACACTTCCACCAGGTCTTTCATCACAGAGGTTTGCTCTTCATCAAAGACAACTACTAAAACCAGAATTTGCAAGAAGTGGCCTAAGAGCCAGCTTACCTGAATTGAAAAACCCAAATAACCATTCTGTTCCTGATCTATGGCTTCCTGTGTGGTCCTGGCAGAGACCCATACAAAGACATAGGCACATGAAGCATGATTTAGGCAGGATTCAAACACTCCCATGCAAAACTGGCTTGGTTGTCCTGACTCTGGCAAAGCTGACCTTTTCATGCTGGATATTTAGTCCCTGCCTTTATGTTTCCTTAGGCGTGGTGGGCATAAGCCTGACTGGCACCCTGACAGCAAGGTTCTCCCTGTCCACTGAAGAGGGCTTGTCTTAGAAGAGCAGCAGTGCTGCCATGGACCCATTAAAGATTCAACAGACCAGAGAGAGAGGGTGAGTCCAACAGTTTGATAGTGATGCAGGACTCAGCCAGGAGGCAAAGATCTGCCCTCTGGTCAGTTTGACTTAGCAGCTACTTCTCATGCTGAAAGCTTTGGATAAGAGATGCTCTGTGTGCTACCACAGTTCTGTATCCATCCTGAGTGCCACGTCTCAATGGCAAAACACTGTACAGAGCCTGAAAATACAGTGGATGAAATGCTGGCTCCATTACAAGGGATGGGGATTTTCCGGCTGACAGCACAGGAGCCAAGATTCAGAACTGTCATCAGCTTTTTTTTTTGCAGTTCTGTACTTCAAAGATGTGAAGGATCCAGACACATTCAGGACACAATTAAACATTAAATTCAAGCTTAACGAATTAAAACACTATGAATTAAACTTTCCTCTAATAGACATAGTGACTCCATGACATATCAGCCTGGCCTGGGAGCCACAGGAACACATGAGGATGTTACAAATCAGTGACCTAATTCTGAGTGAGGTGGGATGAGCTGATATGAGCAGACAGAGCCAAGGTTTTTTTACCCTTCATGACACACTTTTAGCATGTTGTTTTGGGCACAGTCATCTACCTGGCTAGCTACAAAGACAGCTCTGATGTGAATCAGCAGTCTTGAAAGAGAAATGCCAGCCAGGAGCACGAGCAACCCCTCCCTATCACAGAACCATGATCATGGGCCATTTTCCAGCTTATCTATGGGTGATGCCCAGTGGTAAAGATGTAAAGATGAATTCTGAGCTTCACCTTGTATGCAAAAGCCTAAACATCTAAACTTGACCACCTCTTTTTGTTGGCTAGGCAGAGACTCTGTGGAGCAGATCAGTGCCTGTCAGGCATCTTGAGTGTGCTCTCTGTTGGAGCCACAAAGCCATTCCTTCTCTCTCCATCACTTTTCACTCCATAAAATCTTTCCCAGGCTCCCTACAGAAACAGTGGGGAGATCTCAGAGCTGTACCAGTTTAAGAAGCTTGCTGTGAAACTTGGCAGTGGTCACAAGCTCCTTTAAACCTTTCTCACCAGAGAAGATTGTGGGTAGGAATTGTCAGCACTGAGTGTGGCTCTCACTCTTTGGGAAGAGGGAGGTGGCAAAGCCACCCATGCAGCACATCTCCTGAAGAAGCCCAGTTGACAGGAGAGGAAAATCCCAGAAGGCAACACAGAGGGAAAAGCTGTTGCTGGAGGTTACACAGTTCATGTTCTCCATGGGTCCTCAGGAATCACGATGTTTACTGTCCACACCCCTGGGAGGGTACCAATTTCTTCCCTTTGAGGTGACCATCAGTAGCTTTCTGCTCCCATGGCTCTTTCCACAGGTGAGGAGCCTGAGGGCCCATAAGAAAGCATGAACGGATTAGCTCTGTCAAAATAAAGATCCTGGTTTTGTGCCAGTAAGGAAAAAAAAAGGAGGGAGCAGGGAAGGCATAAAACAGACTGCGTGATATATAGAAGGAAAATTGTTTTTTAATAGAATCTTTTCAAACTTTTCCATTAAACTTTGGTTGCTTGCAGTGCAAGTTTTGGAATGCAACTCCCTCATCCCCTTAGGATGATCTGCATTTTATTACGTTAGTAAGGAAACCCAGCTTATTCTTCACAGTGCTACTGTATGAAACATTTCAATCTCGAGCCAAAGTGGCAGAAGTAAAAGCCCCTCCTGATTGATTTTCAGCTGCTATTCTGGGGCCAGTGATTTAACACAATTTTTATCATGTGCAAAAGAAACTTTTGTTACCAAGCGATAAGTAAAATAAGTAAATTAAGTAAAATACAAATGACCACGTCATGATCATTTAGGGAGGCAGAATGAAAGTTATGCCTACCAAGAAGAATCCAGAGAAAGGCTGCAGCACTTCAACAGGTTCACAGGAGTGTAAAGAAACTTGTATATACCTGCACAAGCTGTATTAGTTTTGTGTATTAAACCTATTCTGTGTATTAGACCTATTCTGCAAAGTACTCCAGAAGAAAGACTCCAGTATGTTGTACCTTCCTGTCTTCCATGTGAATCTTGTAAATAAGAGCTATGTTAATCAGAACCAGCACCACTCTGCTGGACTTTCCTCTCTCCCTGTGTATGTGTGTATACAGATCTGCCCCTTTCCTACTCCTAGGTCAGTAATGCAATAGGATACACGTTGCACTTCAGGCTGGACAAAAGTCTTGTTTACTCAATTGCCTGTGTATTGCACTGGATATCTTGCCATTTGCTGGAATTACAGAAAAGCAAGAGGAACTTAAAATTTAACATGAGTTCTCTTGCCAAAAATAAGTTGATGAAATCATACAGCACCTCCATGGGGATCTGCATAGGTTCAGCATACTCTGCGTGGATCTCAGCTGCAGTCAGACCTCACCTTTCTCCACTTACAAGGAAAGAATAGCACCACACATGCAGAAATTAGCATTCTGTCTTATCTTGAAGCCTTCTCAGAGAGATTATAATATTGTGAATGGCAAGGCCAGCAATTCTTAGAGATCCCTTTATACAGCACTCTCAGAAGCCATGGAAAGAAAGAATCAAGAGGCAATGAAGTTCTTGATCCCATCTGGGCAAAGAGTACAAAGGGAATCATCACGTCTGCATGAAGAGAGTGATGGTGATGGAGTATTAACAGAAAAGGCAGAGTTTCCAGAGTCAAACGCTGTGGGAATGAGTAAAAGCCACAGGAGGAAATGGAGGCTAAAGAGAAAGGTCCACAGTAAATATCTGCAGATGCTGCTGTTTGCAGTGGAGGCTGAACCAACAGGGATGTAGTCGCACACTCATGTAGCACCTACTAGCCTCAAAAAAAAAAAAAAGAAAAGAAGAGAGGAAAAAAAAAAAACCCAGCCTCATTGGTGGAGGAATATTCTTTTCAAGATCAAAAGTTAAGCAGCAATAAAATCCGTGTCAAAAAACACAGGCAGAGGAGGTTGTGCATGCTCACTCGTGAACATCTGCACTAAGAAGCCACTTAAGTAACCATGCAACAGCATGGAAGAAACATCTGCAGCATGTAGACCACCAGCTGTGCAGTAATAATACTTTGAATATCCAGAGAGCCTTTCATCTGAATACTGCAAAGCATTTTCCAAACAAATTAAGCTTCACAACACCACTGTGAGCTTCTTATTTAATGGTAGGATTATTTCATCCCGCACCGAAACGCCCTTGCTGCCAGAATGAAAAGTAACACCTGTTTATCATCTCACAGAAACGCTGCCCAGTTTTCAGGATGGGAAGTGATAAAAAGGCTGCAGTTAAGTTAAAGTGCAGGAAGACTTGAGGTGGTCAGAATTAAACGCTTAGAAATTCAGAAATGATATTGAGATAGAGTATCACCCCCCCTTTGCTTTCTATGCAAACTGTCACATTAATTTTTACACCCCCATGCTGTTATTCTTTAGTCTTTATTTCACATTAGGAAGAGGGAACTTCCTCAGGTACATACTTGTAGGAGTGCCTACAGATGTGCTCAGAAGTACAGAAAAATACCTTTCTTGGTGATGTATGCTCAATAAAATGTATTGCTGTGCATTACAAATAGCTTTCCTTTGTACTCCTTCAGATCTGTTTTTATAAGGCACCCTGATGATTATAGTACAGCACTGCCTTCCAAGGCAGTGTGCCATCCAGTAAGTCCTAAACCAAACTTCTTGCTGTGTGTGCTTTCAACCCCACGGGGTACTCCACGTAAGCAGCGTTCTGACCTGACTCCACTGACTTAGTGAGACCTGACTGTACATTTCTTCAGAGCAAGGAGAAAGGCTGAAGAAAACAGCACTTGAAGATAGGAAATATTACAGGCACCCCATTATGATTTCTGCTCCCTGCTTCTTAATACACCCACTTTTCAATCCCATTGAAAAGTTAGTGGTGGAAGTGGATTGATGGGGAAGCTGTAGCAGCAAAACAGGCTGGTTCTTTATCAAATGAAGCTTAGCACTGGCAGAAGAATGTATAATGCTGTATGCAACAGACTGTCCTAAACTCTTCAAAGCTAGACAAATATATATCTTTAAAACTTCAAACTTTTTGAAGGCAGCAATCAGATTCTGATATGTGCTTGACACTAAAACCCTAGGATCTTAACCTATGAGTAAGGCTTTTTGATGTTCTTGTTAAATAAAAGTATCTAGGGCTTGGAAATGACTAATTGTATTTCAAATAAATTGTTAAGGGTGTTTGGATATTGAGCAAATAGTTCTAGCTTTGGCTAAGGAGTATATTTTAAGCATTTCTACATTCACCATCTCTCAGCTGCTCCCAGCTGGGCATGTGGTGGTTAACCTCAGGCCAAGTTGTCCTTTCTCCCAAAAAGCTGGTTACAGGAGGACACGGCCAGGCTCGAGCAAAGAAGGCTCTTTCATGGTTAACATTTTCCAGAACCCCTTGGTGTTGGTATAACTCCATCCCTGTTGAAGGCCAGGGTAAAAATCTGTCTGTAATGCCAGGTACAGTTGGCCAGCACCAGCCGCTTCTGACGTCTCATCCTAAACGACCAGCTCTGAGAAAAGTTCTCTCACACTCCCATACTGACTTTTCTCCAGAAAGAGCTGTTTCTTTTCTCCATGGATGCAACCATGCACATGTGCCAAGTTGCTCACTCTCCCGCCAGGACCGACTACTTCATTTCAAATAAACCATAAAATGGCACGAATTACTTGGGGAGAATAAAATGTTCTCTTTCACTATGTACATTCAGTATTTTTTTTCTTTTGTATGCTGGTTTTGTCCATTTGCTTCACACAGGATTTTCCTTAGCCATATTTCAAAAGGGTGAATAGGAGGATTAAGTCTTGAAAAAAAACAAAACAAACTAACCTAATTTTCAGGTCTGTCATGTGCAGGATAAGCAGTGCATCTACTTTTGATATATGATCTTGAGCTGCCCACACAGTTTGACCCATTTAGAACAACAGTAGTAAAGTGCGAGGGACTTTGAAAGTTTTCTGTCCATAGGACTATCAAATTTTGTCACCAGTATCTATTTCAACTTTGGTTTTCTGGGTTCATAACGTTTGAATTGTATTTTGTGTTTCAGTTCGGATAAACTTCAGAGCTCGGAGGGTAACAAAGCTGGGACCTAAACCACACACCAGCTCCAACTCACCAGTTGAAATGATAGCATTGCATTGTTTCCCCAAGACAAGGAGAAGAACCAGAATCTCTAACTCCAGATCCAACATCTGTTCCAATTTAGTAGCAAACTAAACTCATTCTCCATCCCCCACACGCGTATCCGCACATACGCACAATGGAACATTCAGTTTTAAGGACATTTGCTTTTGGATCTGGATCCATGTTGGGCCACATTTAGCTTCCAGACACAACCATAAATCAGTCCAGTTTCACTAGAAAGAGCAGAGGTTCACAGAGAGCCCCAGGCAAGGATCTCTACCCAACTTTCCTTGCCCCAAATCTGGCTCTGCAGTGACACATTATGTTTATTTTCAGCAGTGGAATAATACCACATACAATCATAGTCTCACCAGTGACAAATTATGGGATTGTTCCCCCTAACCCTCCTACATCTGGTCCTTCACAGAACTTGTAACCATCTTCAGAAATCACATGAAAACCATGTCTTTTCCCAGCTCTGCCTTGAACCACTGCTGGTTTAGAACTAGGGTAGCAAGAGGAACAAGAAGAGCTGTGACAGACAGCAAGGTTGAGCCTCTGCTATGGGAACACTGGAGCCCACAAGCCTGCCTGACCACTTGGACTCAGTCCCTTGTAGCCCAGCTGTGGAGCAGCTTGTCCCAGAGGCACCGAGGAGCTGAGGTCAAAGCATCTTTCAGCTAGTCAGCCAGCTGGTCAGTTTGGGAGGCTCAGCAGGGAGCTGTGGTGGTCTCATAAGTAACTAACCTCAAGATTTGACTGCTTTTGTCAGAAAATGGAGTTCTCCTGCCCCCTTCTTGCTTCAGCTGCCCCTTCCCATCTCAGAAAGAGCTATTCCCCCATCTCTTCTGTAAAAAATAGTTACAGCCTCAGAGCATAACTACATTCATGTGTTAATACAGTAAATATTTTTAAAGTCAAAGTAGCTTGAAATGCTGTTTCCCCCTGTATGTTTCCTGCTCAGCTTGTGCAGCTTGTGTGCTTTTTAACTTGCAAAAATACAAAATTTTAGATTTACAAAACACTGGCAAGGTAACAGCCCTGGCATTAAAGTCCCCTATTTAAGAAGAGATGAAGCAAAGCAATGTATTTCCACAGAGTACTGACAACGAGCCTGCTGTACAGGTGGCAAAGGACTTTTGCTTTGCTGCTAATTATTTATCTAAGTGTCTAATAACAGAGGGAAGTCATCATCTCATTTAATGCAACTTGCATACTGCTCACTTGAATGCAAACAGCTTTCAGCCCCGGGCTCCACTCAAACCAGAGGCAGTTGTTAAATTATTTGCATTGATGGTCAGATCTCACATCTGGGGGGTTGGAAGAGAGAAATTATGCCAAGTCTTTAGTTGGGTCTTTACAAGTTCCAGGCAATGCACAGATCCAACCAAGGAACTTCTACCTTCCCCTCAGAGACTCAGTTATGGGGAGATATGGAAACAGCAACAATTTGGGAAGGGATTGGTCCCACAAGAGGCAAGCCATTAAATTCTTTATCCCCATCTGCTGTCCTCCCCATCTCTCTGCCTCGCAAGGTGCTTCATCACTAGTGAGCCTACACCTCAGACCATCTCTGCCTGGCAGGCAGAAGTGTTCCTGAGGATGAACAAAATGTACAGCTCACTTCCAAGAGCAGTGGGGAACACGTGCAGAGGTAGAAGATGCCTCTGCCTTGTCGCTGTTATCATATTACTTGTCTAGTATTTACCAGATTTTCTAGGCATACGTTCTCCTGGCCCAAGGTCTTGGCTGCATCATTTTAGATTAATCAGGTCTGAGCTATCCAGGTCAAAAATGGGGTCACGAGGGGTGACATGCAAAATGGAGAGTTTGTCTTGACAACAGAAGAAACAACTTCTGTCCCATATTATAATCTGCAATAAAAAGGCCGTGGTTTTCCAATAACTTTGTGACAAATCTGTTAAACTGACTAGGCTCCATCAGTCATGATGACAATCCCAGCACATCTTTTTCCTGTTTTCTGTGCAATAAAGTGACCCAGAGATGTTTTTCCATTCGTGAAACAAATAAAGAAATGTCAGGTTAAAGGCAAAAAAGAAGAACTTGGCTAGGAGCAACGCTTCTTCACTGTTATAATTATTTATAATTATTGTTAATATTTATTGTATTGCCAAATGAAATAGCTCTATTGTTTTATGCATAAGTCACAGGCCTTGTGCATGGTTGCACAGCACCCTGTGGTAGGCTTAAAACACACTTGGCTATTAATCCTGAATAAACATGAACCTGCACTTACCATTTCCTTGGGGTGACCTCCAGCAAATAACCTCACCTGCAGTGAGAGAGATGAGAACTGTGCCATGAAGGACTGACCACGAAGGGACAGTCCCTGTAAAGACATCCACTTGCACAGCAACAGTCAAAAGAAATTTCTCCACTTAGCTATCCCATTTGCATTGCTGATCACACCCAGGGATTTATCTCCAGGGAACTTCCAACCTCTTCATGCTCTGGTTGGAGTGCAAATTCCTATGACATGAAACAAGCACCTCTGGCTCCCAGAGCAGCCCTTTTCCCAGAAACCTATGTAGGAAAACCCATGGCACTCTAAAAGCCCACATGGTAGGACTGAACCTTTTCATCCTAAATCCACTTTTATTGCTGTTTCCAACCACCACGGGAATCACAGAGCACACAAATCCAAAAATGCAGACACTAGAGATAGCTAAGTGGCAAACACTTCTCATTTTTGAGTTGCCCATCAAGCACCAGGCTGCTCCCCTCAGCACTGGGGTCTCTCCCCAGCTCATACAGACTGAAATCTGGTGCTAACCTCACCGCTCCAGTCCTCAAACAGAAAAAGGTGCCAAAACCAACCTCTACAGCCTGCCTCTCCAGCTTGTCTTCCATAAAACACACTCCCTGGCAATGCTGCTATAGGCTCAACAGAGAACACTGACATTCATTCAGGTTGTTGGGTTCTTTGGAGACCCAAACCCAGCAGAACAAGCCCCTCCACAAGTACATTTCTGCTCTCTGCCCACTGACTGGGCAACAAAGACAAAGTGAAAACCCCAACGCTGAGCCAATGGATAAGCTGCCAGGAAATTTCAAACTGCTCCAAGCATGACAGCCAACGGAAACCATGATGTAAAGTTCAGAAGAAGGTCACTGCTTCAAAATCTTTTTCTAAAGAGAGATTTTTGTTATGGTTTTCTCTTTTGCAAGCATGCATCAATAGAGCTAGAGTACCACAGAGGGACAGAAAGGAAGGCTGGTTATATAAAAGAGATGCAAAATAAAATTTAAAGTGCTTTTTGCCCGGGGTGGTTCAAGCACATTTTCAGACCTTCAGCTTCTGCAGAACTCTGCACTGCTGAGCATGGAAGTGGTTCAAAAGGCTCTGCACAGTTGATAACCCACCTGCACTATAAGGCCAGTGGAGTTGTACGGTCTCTTCAGGCACCCAACAACCATTGGGAAGGTTCCTGCTACATTTGGAGGCTTTATCTTAAATAGCCATGTATTAACACTTTAACTGAAATATGTATTCATATATAAGAGAGGGCAGAGCTGGAACCAAGCCTCACACCTCTCCTTCACTCAGCTCCAAAACACCAGCAACCTCCTGAAGGTGTCAAAAAAAATCTAATGCTTACTATAAAACTTTGGAGATTCAAAATGAAAGCTCTTGGGCACCTGAAGGAAAGGGATTACTTCTTTGCAATGGGACTCTGGTCTTCTCTTGTGTCTAAGTGGGCTACAGCTGAGTCTGTCACCACACTGCTTGCAAGGTTTCTATTTAGTGTTATAATAATAACACAAGAGAAATGTTAAAGGGAATCCCACTCTCCCTCATTAGGACTGGATCACATTTGTGTTAAACAAGGAAAAAAATAAAGTATCAAAAAACTCTGGGTTTTCTGCCAAAAGCTGTGTGCTCTGCTTTGATCAGGGTCCTCTAGGAGCTCGGCACAAGCTAAGAGAACAGATTTAAGGAATCTTATCTTGTGCAATTTGGATAGAGACTGAGGTTTTTCGGAAGTAATACAGAAACGTGACACCAGCTCAGGCCCAGGTGTTCTCCTCTCTCCTCATGTTGTGTTTCGTGGCAGCTTTCCATACATGAAGGCTATCACACATGGAAATGCATCTCTTAAAGCAACTCTCAGTCCTTTATGTGACTTTCCAGACCAAACCTACATAAGACTTGTGTGGACTCACAAAGACTCAAAGCAGATTCAGAGATGATCCAAACAAGCAGCACAGCTACACTGCTGAGAGAGCTGTTAGTCTGCAGGTCACTTCTAATCCACCCGTTGTAAAGACATAAATTGTTAATGAATCCTTCAAATGATCACTTGCAGCCTCTCTAAAATGCAGGGCAAAACCATATCACTGAGTGTTTTCAGAAAAATCAACTCACAGTGGAAACCCAGGAGGAGATACCAGCAGATCTTCTCTCCCTCACGCCCATCACACGTGCACCTCCAATGTGGAGTCCTCTGATAAAGAATTAAATGACTCGTGGGTAGGAAATTACAAAGGGCAATTAAAATTATATAAAATTTTCTCATGGCTGTCCTCTGGTGTTTTCTGCAATACAAATGTCAGAAGATTTATTTGTTTACAGTTCACAGATGCAACAATAACCACAATGGCTTCCCGAGGAACATTCAGTACAGCAACACTCAAGGTCCCTCTCTGCCACCACAGCATTTTTCCATGGCATCTCCCAGCACTGCAAATGTCAGCACACAGCCCTGAAAGCACAAGGTGCCCTGGCTGAGCTCAGAGAGCCAGGCCCACTGTTGGTAAGTGAGGAGAAACCCCATGCTGTCTGCTAAAAAGAGACCAAGAGTGACATGATGCAACCATGGGCTACAGAGCACCCTCTGCCACTAAAGCCAAAACTCTTGTTTCTCCAATTAAATCAATATTAACCTCATGAAGCTTTTCCTGGTTTTAAAATATTATCCATGTGAGGAAAAGCAGGTTAACAAGAATAGCCATGGAGATGTTGCCACAATTACGTGGCCGTGTCCTGACTTGTGTGCATAGAAACCTCACTCAAGGGCTTTCACTGAAGCCCAACAGCAACAACCCCCCCATAGCACCTGCCTGGGGCTGCAGATAAAATGCTTATCACATCATAGCCTGGTGTTAACCACGCTCAAGGGAGGAGGAGAGTGATTCATTTGGGCTGCTCCCATTTTTGGGGGATGATTTTGGCCTTAGTCACTTGTCTGGGTTGTTCCTATTACGTTTCCCTTCTCTGAGTGATTATCAAAGTTCTCAGAATAGCAGGAGGAGGAAGATCTCCTCCTGGGCACCGGGGGAGCTTAGGATGTGTCAGATAAATGCATCAAAGAGATTATTCCCAAACGCTAAAAACCCACTGGAAATATATATGACAGCCCCAAGGCAGTCTGACACTAGCATCCCTCAGCTGGGGCTGGTAGACAAACAGCTCATATTTTACTCAGAGTGAAAAAATTGCACCCATTACACTTCCCTGACATTCTTTAATCTTAACACAGCTGCGAGGTGTTCTTTTCTGCAGAGAAACCTTCTGGGTGAATGTGACCTTTGGATAAATCCTTGCATGTTCTCTGTGGTGGTATTTATTGTTGCAGTCAGGCTAATGATTCACTTGGTGAACGACCCTGGGAGGGATCTTTTTTTCCAGCATCCCCCCCGACCAGTAAAAGTGTTCCTCCATCACTGTCACACCTGTACTGCAAACAGGGAACACAAACGGTCAACCAAGAAAAAGAGGTATTCCTTCACACTTGTGTTTGGATTACTGCACAAAAAAAGGCAGCATTTATGTTTACAAGATATATAAGGGAGCACTAAAACCTTATAATATTGAGGCAAGCAGCTTCTGGTAGAATCTGTAAGAAGTTATTAGTGCTTTCTGGGAACACTAGCTGTTAGGACATGATGCACTTCCCTCAGCCAAAAGGACAAGTGAGGAGTCACTGTGCTTGTAGAACATTCCCATTCAAAACAGGCACTGGATGCTACTAGAGAGGAGGACAAAACTAATCTAAGCCTTGGAAATTAAACCATGTTTCTCTTTGCCAGCTTTGAGATATACCATAAATCTTAAGATAAAACTGGGTTTTTTGCAGTCGACAATATTACAAAAACTGTTTTGATTCCTATTGCACATGAGCAGAGAAATCCTCTCTTAGTCACTCCACACTCAGCTCACAACACAATCCTTTTTCTGAACCACCAAAAAGCCTGAAGTTGGTCTGACCACGTAATCTGACAGGCTCTAGGCTGCCATGGAGAGGAGGTGTCAAAAATTCCTGGGGAAACTGCTTCTCTGGGTCTAACTGTTGAGTGGCTTATTGGGCTACTCTGTGAAATACAATTCTGCCTAGAGCCCTGCAAGCTGAACTAGCTGCTGACAAAAGATGAATCAAAGAGTTGGTTCATGTCAGACTGGAAAGCTTTCTCACATCTGAATGGAAAGCAGACTTAAGAATTTTATTAGTACCTTAAGCTTGAAAATGAAGGATGCTGCCAGCCTCGAGCCAGCATCTGCAAGAGATTAATTTCATAGAGACTGTTAAAAAAATAGCAGTGTTCAGATCTTTAGCAATGTATATAATTCAGGCAACAGTCAGAAGCAGGCAGAAATACACATGCTGTATGTGTAGGAGTGATAGACACGTAATATGTTGGTTTATGAGATCAGGCTCTGATCTCTGACTTTCTTGGCTCAAACTTTCTTCTTTCAGGCATGATGTTTTTAAGTGATAAAACTTCTAACAGAAAAGCAAGAGTAGTGATGACCTGCAATAAGTTTGAAGGCATCTTCTCACTTCCCAGGAAGGAACAGTCCATGTCACAAAAGCCAACAGACTGCAGTAGTTCTGAGACAGTCAAGGGCTGGACAGCTACAGGGATGACACCAACCACGGATTTTAGGAAACTATGCTGTCCCAGCCCAAAATGGAAACTTAACAGTAGGACACCACAAGAAGCTCCTGTTGCTGCTGTTCGTGTTGTACCCGCTCAACAAGAAATGCTCCATCCCTTAGGCTACCAATCTAACATTGCCATGCACACCACAACCCCAGCAACTGTCTGTCAAAGGGGCACATCCACAATAAATACAGCAACCCTGTACCACTAACTTCTGCAAAGCATTGTAACAAACAGTATAATAAACTGTGGAGACATTCTGAAAGTCAAAGAAACAAGTTCCTATCTCTGTAAAAGGTGGCTACTGGGTGTCTATACCACACAACCTTCTGTTTTTAGTCAGCCTTGGTGGGGAAAATCAAGCTTAGCTTCCCCCCAGTCAATATCGGTTCTCAAGTCAATAAATCTTAATATTGACCACAACATAGAAACCAGTAACTGTTTAATATCTTCTTCTGGGTTTTAATTATAAACACTGAGGAAATATGTCAACTCTTGACTTCCTAGTCATATGGAAAAGCTTTTAAACATTCTGCATAGACCACTGTTGATCCGGCCCATCATGGTTATGGAACTCAAACACACGCCACCAATGGTTCTCTGAGCATGTACACAGGATCTTTAACCTTGGCACGCCAAATCCAGCGCCTGCATCTGCTGCAAGGACGTTGAAGATAATAAATAGCATCTTTTTATTTCACAAGAGTTATTATTTCCAGTGCCACAGTTAAATTTCCTCCGTCCACATAAAACTGTAACTCCTCTAGATGGGGAATGTTGACAAAAATCCCTGTGGTATCCCATAACTGAAAAGCGTTCCTGGCCAAGTGCTTTATCATTTGGAAAGAAATATGAACAGCACTGAGAGACAAAGAGAAATAAGAGACAGGTGAAGGAAATTCTGGGGGCTAGGAGGCAGCACACAGTTTGCATGCAGCTGATAAAGGGACCCGCAGAGTGTGAATTCCTCGCCTCAAAAACCAGATGGGAATTCTGGCCAGGGATGTCGCCTGGCTCCCCTGTAACACAGGCTATGGAACAGATTCTGGCAAGTCAGGCAGCAGTCTAGAGGTCACGGGAGAAAGCAGGGGCTCATGAGGGAACAGCCTGCTGGGGAGGTTTCTGTGCTCATTGCCTCTCTGCCGTGGTGTTTTGTGTGATCTTGCTCAGCCATGGTAGAGCCCCCGTTTCACCAGTGCCTGCTGACTGCACCCATCCACAGGGGATGGTTGGACACCAGTCTGAAATGACTATTTAGAGATAAATTAACCAGAGAGACAAACTACCTGGAGATCAGTACAGGTGGGTTACAGGAGAGCTGGAAGATGAACCAGGTACCCCTTAACAATGGGCTAAAATGTCTGTGATTTTCTGTTCATGGGTATTTTTGAAATCAGATATTCACTGCTAGAGGTTGCAGTGAAGACCTTGGCTTTCTGTAAAGTGGGGAATCATGATGCAAATAGTGGGAACTACATATTACAGACAGTGACAAAACAGCCTAATTAACAGACAGAATCTGATGACACATTAATAACCTCAATGGCAGACAAAATAGCCACTTGTTGGTGGGATTTGTGTAGTTCTTAGACTACAGAACAACCTCCAGCCCCTTAAGTGATACCTGGGTGATCCTTCTCTATATTGTCAGCAAACCATCTCTGCCTTTGGAAGCAAGGCCAAGAAGAGTATTCCTCATGCCATGCAGTCTATAAGCCTTTTAAAAGAAGTTTTCTGTACCCACATCAAGTCTTGAAACCACCGAAAGTTTATGTCACCCTTTGACATCTAGGACTTCTATGATTTATATCATCACCTTGCTATGATGAAAAATCTCCCTTCAGAAAGCATGGAATTCTTTTTCATGAACAGTGGGCTGAGAAATCAGTACAGCAGAGAAGAACCACGTAGACAGACAGATGAGCAGAGTGACAAAAATGGGCTTTCAAGCCTCAGCCAAATCCCAGAAATCTGCAAACAGAGTATGAGTCTTTTTCTCACATATTGACAACTTCTGCTCCAAAAGCAAGTCCTTTATAATCCATGCCTCAACCCATTACTAGCCTTTGACTTGGTTGAGGGTTCTTACTTGCCAAAGACACGTTGCTGCATGGAGTATTAATGAGCTTGTCATCTAACTGAGCCTTACAGGAGCAGAGAAGATTTAGTACCTTCTTAAAAAGACTAGTAGTGATTTCTTCTGAAAGTTTGAGAAGAACTTGTGCTTTGACAAGAATAAGACAATACACTTCTTGTGCATGTGAAACCCCTTAAATCCTATCAGCAGGACTTGAGCTTGGGTCCAGGAACCAGCCACTTTCACATTTTAATCTCAGATCTGCTCTTGGCTTCCTGCACAGCAAAGAACTCTTTCTTCATTTCAACAGCTTTAAACCAGTGTGCAGTGAGAATTAAATGTTTACACTGCAATTTGAAAATGTAAAGTGCTAAGAAGGAGCACTTAGGAAATGAACTTTGTAAACTTTTTCCTTGCTGCCATGGTATCCACCATCCTCAACAGCCTCTTACTTCATGTACTCATAGACTACATAACCTTAAGCACTCACTCTCTGTAAACTACATACCTCACTTGAGAGCTGATGTACAAAAATCAGCTGTCTGAATACCTTAACACTTACGACAGCTTCCTCTGCACTGATCATAAGAGAAATGATTTGTTATTAATTTTTACATGTTGGATTTATTTTAGCTTTTATGTTTCAGGAATATTATATAAACAGAATGTTAGTTGTAGGAGTACCCAGGAATGCAAGAAAACATATGGCTACAACTCCCTTCAGTATTCCCAGCACATTCCCCACCAATTTTAATTTCAACTGGCTTAAGTGGGGGAGTCAGGGAGAGACCTAAATGCTCTCATCCTCTGCATATCATGATGAAGAGGTGGAATCACAGCACCTGCTCTCAAAAATGTAGAGCCCTCTGGGTGCAGATATAACTCTACCACTCCTTTTGGGCAAGGAAGGGACTGTTTATGGTGTATTCTGAATCCAGTGGCATTTTAGTTCTACCCCTGCTGCAGGATGGCACTGGCAATTTCCAGTCTTGAGACTTCACCATGTTAGAAGTCTATGCTTACCCTGATGAGACCACCATGACAGAGTTAATTGCAAGAGCAGAGCCACACACATGGATTTCTAAGTGGTGTCTCAACAGTTTCAAGAGTGGGTGAACCTGACACACCCCCCCACGCATCCAGCCTATGGCGCCACATCCCTTACCCAAGATTAGGGGTCGTGGTGGTAAATATTTGAGATGGATAAATACATACTGCTGTACAAGCACAAGTACCTCCACCTCCACTTGCCTTACTTCTCATGAGTCTGCTCTTTGCTATTGCAACACCCCAGGGTACAATAATCCTCAGGTACCAAGATTTGCCATGGGGGTCACAGGTTTCTGTTGTGACGTCCCCCTTCACATGCCCTATGTTGTGAAGACTGAAGGAAAAACAAGTCTTAGAGTAATTAACTGAAGTTAACTGCTTTACACAGTACCAGTTTGCACACTTCAGACAGCAGTTGTGGACTGTGGGACCTTCACATGCCTATTGATAGAGTGAGCATTTCTGGGCACAGATAGGAGAGGAGCATAGTCATCTTTACCTCAGATTGCCACTTTATCCCCCAGACAGCTACTGAAAAGCTGGCATAATGCAAAGGTCCCCAGAGACCTCAAAGACTAGGAACACCCCAGATATTTTGGATGCTCTGTTAGATACAGGAAACACCAGCAAAACTGAAGGAAAAGCCTTAAAAACACTTATATTAAAACCTTAAAAACACCCACAAGAAAGCTTTCAGTTAAAATTAACCCATAGAATGTCTCCAGAAAGGACCCCTCACATGTGGCAAGTCAGCTCTGAATGACAGCAAGCTCAATAAGCTGCTCGAAGCTGTCAAAACCTTCCTAAGGCAAACTTTCTACAGAAAAGTTTTTTTGTGCTGGTTGCAGCTCACGTCCTGCTTTGTCTGGTTATCCTGCCAGAAGCATAAATGAACTCATAAGAATAACAGGGGGATTAGGTTAAGCTTATTTTTAAAATGTTTCCCACAAATTCGTCTCGTTTGCCTGCTTATAAACACCCTCGTTCATCTCTGCTGTGTGTCTAATTAGACAGGATATACTGCAGGTGGCTTAAAATAGGAGCTGAAATATAGTAGCTTTGCAGTTATGCATGTTAAAGGAAAGGTAATTAAAATTTCATGCTATGGGATGTAAACTGATCATCTCAGGGGCCTGAAAGGGATTTCTCCACCATACATGACATGGCCCAGTTGGCCAGCTACAGTATGGGTGGGTTTCCTCTTCCTCGTGACACTTATTAAGCCTCTGCCCAAGGCAGAATAGGAGATCCGATGGGTTGGTTTCTTGAATTATTTATTCATGGAAAGAGATATTGCCATCAGTGAAGCAACCCTGGATTTTATTTAAAATCGATACTGCAATAAAGCTCAAAAGGTAAAAAGCTAAAATTAAATTAAACCCAACTAGCAAAGAAAGCCCTGCTGTGAACATGCCTTAGAGGTTAATTAAAACGAGATCGAACAAAGCTCTTGGACTTGGTAGCAGCTGCAGTTAAAATCCTGCAGTACCTGACAGAGACATAGGGTGGTTTCCTCTGATGATGCTGACAACTTCTCTGCACAGCATCTCTCCAAACAGCAGGATTTATTTTCACAGCTAAAAAGAATCCTTCAGTGTAGCAAATACTCTTGCTTTGGCAATGGATCAAGTTGCACCAAATGGCAGGTGGCATCTCTTAAAACATTTCCACAAAGGAAGATATCACTCTGCTTTTCTACCAGTTCCTCCCCACACCTGCCTTCCTCTTCTTTTTAAAAATCATTAATTGTGTTATATTGCACATTAAACATCGGGGATGTTTTCCAGAATGTGGAAGGGCCCTTTCCAAAAATATTTATTGGTCTGTGCAACAGGGATGTGTTTGTATTTTGCCACAATAGTCCTAGGGCACATTCAGGCTTACTGTGGAATAGTGGCATTTTAAGATTGAAGCTTTAATAAGGATATTTGAGATGGGGAATTCTATATTAAAGAAGTTATGCCTAGAACATGTTTAAAAGCCAATCAGATAAGATTTCAAAATCTTGAGGGACAGCAGGCCTAGCATTGCAGGCTTTTGCTACAAACTTCTCACAGCCAAGAAGAAAGAAACATGAGTGAAATCAAGTTACTGAAATTCAGAAACAATCTCTCAGTTGCCTCTGGACAAACAAATGAGGTCTTCTGCCTTGGAAAGCCATCCTTTACATTTCCCCTAGGAAAAAACTGGCAAGCAGACAGGATCTGGGAGCCCCAGTTTGGATGTTTCATTTTGTCTGCCCCAGTAAAGAATGGACTTGCTGTCTCTGAAGCAGCTGAAGCTTTCTTCAGTTGTCTGTGGTACAGCAAGTGGTGGGAGTGCTAACCAAGGATTACTGATGCAAGAGATCAGTGCAATAAACATGCATGGGACAGGAACAGTCATAATGATGAAAACCTAAAACACAGCAAGATTGCCATGACTTCAGTGAATGTGGATTTTATCCCATAACTCCAAGGAACTGTAGGAAAACAAACAAAACCACCCTACCAAATCTCTGTTAAAGGTAATCTAGGAACAAGTTCTGGGAATGTTGTCCATGTAGACAAGGGAGAAGGGCATCTATGGTACCCTCCTTTTCTGTTAGATGTCTCCCCCTCTCCTCCCTTTCCTAACACCCTTCAGGATCTTTTTGTCTCAGTCAAACTGACCTTACATTTTCACATGCAGAGTCTCACATCTGTCAGACACTGGGCAATGAGGAAGACAGTATTTGGTTATGAAACACCTGACTTGAATTTCATTGAGCCGGGTAATAAAGCAGAAAGAAATCAAGTTTTACTAGGCAGAAGCAGGTTTTCATAATAAGCCTCTATATACTTGCATGCATGATAATCACAAATTGAGCTCTTTCCTGGAAAAGAGAGAAAAGAAGCCTCATATTCCACTTCCAAGCAGCAGGAAATAACATTTCATTCAGTGTAAAAGGACAGCATCAGGTAGGGTTGTGATCATGTAATTAGGTAAGGAAAACAAACACATTCCAGACGTGCCATGCTTTGAAGGAAGGGAAACTTCCCTGGGTTTTGATCACAGAGCACGATGCTGCTTCATCTGGTTTTCTGATAAAAAAAAAAATCTTTCCTTGTTAAAAAAGGAAAAAAAAATCATTAACTTTCCATATAGGGAAGCACAAAGTGGGTCATCGGGGAAGCATGTGCTTCTTGGCTGGAAGCAAGCCACGGATGGTCCCAGGTGAATGGTGTCTGTCCAACACCACGGTCTTGTCAGACTTTGGAGCCCTCTCCACCCTCATCCCCCCCATTCCCAATACCTCAACAGGAAAGGAGACATCTGTGAATCCTCTGGAACTGCTTCAATGTTTTACAGCTGTAATAACCACTGATACAAAGAGAAGAATGTTTTCTAGCCCTAAATTCCTGAGGTACTTCTCTAAACAGACACAAGTGGATGGGGCTTGGTTACGTGAAAAACACCCTGCTGGGGCAGGGGTGTGGGGAAAGATGAAGAGGAATCATGATCTGCAGATAATTCAGCTCAGCTTGGCTTCACATTTATCTTTCCTGACCACTCATCCTATTTGTCCAAATCCAAACTTCTAATCCTTAAACCTAAACTATTTCTCTGGCAGCTTGCACTCACTCTTGGCTACATAAGATGAAGAATAATTCCAAGAGGAGGCTTAAAGCAGCAGTGATCTATAGACTCACATAAATGCAGCATTTTTGCAGTACTCCATGCCATCAGCATATAGGTAACAAAGTCTGACACTTGCTGCTAGAAATCCCAAATTGCTTTGGACACTACAAAGTCCATTTTTTTCCCCATTTGTTTTGCTGCCACAGCAGCATCATTCATGGTGCCTCTTCCCTGTTTGTCACTGAATTCATCATGGCCTTACACAAGATGCACGGGCTGATATTCAGAAGGGATTTAGGGAATAATGTTGATTTGTGTAGGGTCATAAAAGAAGCAGTCATCTTGGCCAGATATTCATGGAGAATGAGTTCCCAAGCACCAGTGCTCTTCTAGGGGTTGGGAGCACCAGCTCTCCCAGTGCCTACACATTTAGGCTTTATCCTTTGTACATTTCTCCAATGAAGATCTGCAAAGATTCAACTTGTGTAAGTAGAATGGTATAAATCAGAGTTCTGCTGTACAGAAAGCCTGAATTATCAAGCACTTAATGCAAGCAACTAAAGCTCCAGCAGTAACTTCAAAAATGGATGGAGGACTCAAAGACACTGAACAGAGCAGACTGGAAAGTGGAGCATCTAGCCCAAAAGAAACTCAAGTCCTGGAGCAGATTGCCCTTAAAAAAATACAATTATTAGTTCAAATATTTTTAAATTCCTTTCTAACCAGAAGCTCCCTGGGTCGTACAGCTGCTCAGTGAAGATTTGCCCAAGAAACTGAGTAAATTGTTTCAACCTGAGCTCCTCTGTGTTGTGGTTACACTGCTGCTGGCACCCAAACTCACGGCCAGCTTTAGGCAGGCAGCCTGACAGGCAAAGGATTCCTACCTTAGCACAAGGGCAAGTGGAAGCAACAGCCCCTGCCCTGTGCTGGGTCTGTGAGAGAACCAGCCATGGCTTCAAGCCATTGGCCCTTCTCTTGAGCCAACGCCACTGGCTGGTCTTGAAGGTGGGGGACAGGCCAGCTCTGCCCTGGCAGGACAGATGTGGAGGCTGGGGCAGGGGCAGGAGCCAGGACAAGAGTCACCCTGGTGAGCAGTCAGAGCTGCAGCTGCCCTTTGGTTACACCACAGCCCAGCCCTGGAGCAGCCCAGCCTCAGCTGGAGCAGCTCAGACAACTGCTGTGCCCACATGCACAGCCAGGACCAGTAAACCTCGGGCGGGGAGAGTTTTGCAACACGCATCCTTGGCAGAAAACAGAGGGTTCCACAGAATCCCAGTTCCACCCACCCCCTTCACACTTGAAACGGGCTTTTCTGAAGTCATTCTTCAGCCCACATTTCTCCTGCACCGTCCCGCTGAGCGAACGTAGGGGCATAACCACATGAATTTTACAGCTGTAGGACATCATTGTTAACAGGGAAAAAGAACCCTTCAAGCCTTCTGCTTCAAAGCCACAAGCCCTTGGTCCCCATCTTAACTAGAGCTCGTAATGAACCGAGCAATGCTACAGCTCACATGCTCTCTGCAGCCACTCATGGCATATCTGTCAAACTTAATAACAGGGAGCTGACGGACTACACAACACTGCAATTTACTCTCTAACTCTAAACAATAATATTTTCTCTAGTTAAGTGGAATTTTTTAGGAAAACTCCAAGACTGCAGCAGTTAACTCCATAAAGTTGGTTGGTTAACTGAAATAGAAACTCATTAACTGATTATCCAAGAGCTAAGATGGAGTAATGTCAGCACAGTCACAAGGAACGTCCAAGACAAGAACAGCAATAAAGTAGACTTGCAATTCCTGAATGTATTTAATTAACAGTTTCAAACAAATGAGGCTATTACTACGTTAATTACTGCTTGCCACAAAATACTGAATGTGATTAAATTCAAATGTTTGAGAGAAAAGCGTACATCTTAGGACAATTATAAAAGAGAAAAAAAAAGTAGCTAATTTTTGGGTGATCTGTTGCCTGTTAAAAACATAATAATAATAGTGACAGTAACAAAAATATATTAGAACAATAGGAAGAGGCTCCTGAGAGGTGTCAGCCATGGGGGCAAACTGGAGACCTGCCCCAAACTCCACATTGCTCTGTGGCCTCATCAGGGCTGGGGTCACCCCCAAGTCCCTGCTCCAGCACAGCTCAAAGATACACAATGAGATCAGCCATGGGGTAGAGCTTGGAGAGCAGAGAAAGTCCTCTTCTTCCTTAAGTCCCCTAAGCTCCCCAAAAGCTCATCCAAGACCTTAAAGAGTAGCATGATATTCTTGATAATGTGATAGAGCTTGTTCTGGTAACAGCAGCATGAGAAATTCAGAGGTTATCACCTATTTTCAGTACTGCTTATACTCAAGAGCAGCTTCAGGAGTCTGAGGGCAAGCTTTATTGCATCCATGGCCAAAATACCCCCTCTAAAAACCTGCTACTGAGTAACCTCGGTAATTTTTCTCTTTTTGGCAAGGACTATCATATTAAAATATCAGAACAGACAAGTGGCAATGGCGATGGCTATCACTTCTAATCTCTTCTTCACCCAAAACCTCCTTGAAATTCAAATGTTTTCCCTGCTTAATGAACATGCCTCCATAAAGTTCAACCCTAAGGGTTATTTTTAAGAGTATTACTCATGAGTCTGAACAATTAATAACGCATTAAAGACAAACAAAAAACACCAACCCAAAGCTAAACAAAACAAACCACAGTTGAAAGCCCGTAAAACGTCTCTAGCTACAAAACAAAGAATTAAAAGAGTGGTATAAAATTAGATTTTAAAATAGTTAGTCTGCAGTCTGGACTATCTCAAAATGCTTTCTTATGTGCTTATGTTGTGCTTTCTTCTACCATGTGCCTTGGAGAGAAACAGAAGGCACCAAAGCCATGAGGTGAAGAAAAGAGTTAAGGGCAAGGTGCACAACTGTCACAGATCTGTGAAGGTCAAGCTCAGGAGTTAGCTGTTCTTCATCCCACAACCATGCAGCTAGATCTCCCCTCTTTAAAACATTAACCTTAACCTTTTTCACCTAACAATCATGACAGTCTTTCTGTATATGTTTTTTGGATGGTTCACAAAAGGAGAAACTACAGCTGTAAAAAGAATGAGATTTAAAATGAATCTGAGATGTCTTCACAGAAATCTCCTCAGTAAAACAGTGTCAGACAAATGTTTGCAATGCATTGTTCACTGCCTTTTTTGGTATTTGGAGAAAACACACCCTAATTCATAATGGTCCTGGTGAGTTTATTTCTATTTCTGAGAATTCTTATTAACAGCAGGTCACTACCAGAGCAGCATAATGAAAATGAGGCAATGTTGATAGTATAGGCAAGAATGACCAAGAAAGATTAATTCTTATGTATGTAGCATTTCACATGGAAAAATTCCATAATATGTAATGTTGGAGGGTAAAAACTCAGAACTTATTCAATTCAAAGAGGAGATTAGTAGAAAAATGAAAGCACCTGGCCCTCCCATTCTGCCTCTTCACTTCTCTTACTGCTAGGAGCTTGTTCAGGGTTAGAAAAGCAGAGCTGGAAAAAATTTAGTTAAACCTAGCCTGAAATAAGAAAATATTGACTAACTATGCTTTTCTAAAAGACCTCAGTAAAAGCTGTAAACGTTAATTTAAATTTCTTTTAATGGTAATTTAAATTTTCTGCAAAAATTACATCACCAGCAATGGGTTCTTTGAAAAAAAAAATCATTAAAATTGCAAATCTCTTAAGTGCTCATAGTTATGCTTATATACACACGTGCATGTGCCTTTAAATACATGCAAAAATTTATGTTTGTTAGACAAGTTCCCAGAACTTTCTTGAATGTGTGTCCCATAAGCATTACTTCTTCGTGGGAATTTCCTAATATGAAAAATGGTCATTGTCATTGAATAAGTGGCTTGCCACAACTTTGTCAGTTCCTGAGAAGTAGCATTCTACTAAATATCATTATTTAATTTTAATCTTTAATTCCTGTATTGAATGCTGAGCATTCTAGCAGCTGGCAATATCTAAATGGAAGCAAACAGCTACTTCTGACAGAATATCATGGTCATTTTAATATAAAGTTTCCTTAGGGAAAATCAGATTTGTCTACAAAAGAACATCATCACATTAAATTCTTGCTTGATCTCGTTGTCTTTCCAGGAGAAATAGAAGACACCATTTTAAAGGAACAAAATGCTCTATGGTCATTCTTGTGTGCAAGCATGTAAAGACTTTTTCTTCTGGCTGCTGTAGCCAAAATATAAATCATTTTCCTCTGTGGTGTCAGGAAGTGTATTGCACTAAATTAATCATGAGCTACTTTTAAAAAGGGACAAAAAATCCCCTGCAAAATGAAACAAATCTCTCTGTGCCTGTTTTCCATTTGCATTGTCATCACTTACCTTTAGAGGACGAGGGAAGTGAGATGGGAATGTTGCTGAAATGCATTCAACAGACCTTGCATGTGTGTGTTAGTGTCTCTAGTGCTCTCTGCTGTGCCTCCAGCCATTGGAAAAGATAAAGTATTATAACCTGCACACAATATAATCTTCAGTCTTTGCCAGGCTCCTAGCACAGAGATACACTCTAACAAACTAAATGCAGGAGCACATAGACTACAAGCCAAGCTGTGTGTCTTCTTCTACCATTTCCCAGTCCCAGACCTATGCTGGGGTAGATAAAAGTCTTTCTGTCTCATTATAAAACAAGAGGGAAGGCAATTCATAAGGGAAACAGAGTTATTTTAGAAAGCTTTTCCTAATAAGCACCAATAGTTCAGCAGATGTGTGCAAGTGGGGCAAGCTGGGAGCAGCAAGATCAGGCAGCTCCATCCTCCATCGTACAACTGTGACTCAGTTTGCTTTTATCTTTTATGTCAGGCAATCAAAAGAAAAAACGATTTTATTTACTGAGTGAGGGGCAAATAAACTCGTCCCAATTAAAGAAGAGAAATTATGTCTCTGTGGTTTAGACTGGAAGCATTTTAAAGATAAAATATGCTAAAGAATTTACTCAGACAAGGCTTCTAGATCCTCGGCTGCCTTCCTTTGCTCCTAGGGCAGGATGGGCACACACTGAACTTTTTGTTAACTCTCTCCTTTCAAACTCTCAACCCACCACCCCAGAGGCACCAGTAATATTTAATATTGCTGCTTTAATAAAGTAATTTTCAAAATGCTTCTGAGAAGAGAGACTTCTCTGCGCCACAAGCAATTGAAGTCAGCCTCCACTTTACAGCCGACTTTGAAATCAGAAAGAGCTCACCAAAATGTTTTGATGTCTCTTCCCCCTCTTTCCTCAGTCTCCAAAAGTATTTCTTCTCTAGGTGATCACAAGCCTGCCTGCCCCTCTCACTGTTGGCTGCTTGAGTCTTTATCAGCTCAGGACCATCATCTTCTGATTCCTGGCTCAGAAAGCCTCATCATAACGTGATTCTAAGCGTGTCTATTAATTCTTAGCAAAAGCAGCTCAAAGCATGTGCTCAAAAATTACTGAAATTGGGCCAACTGGGTGGTTTTTCTCCTCACAGAATACCTTACTATCTCCCTCCACAGCAAGCCACACATACCTGTAAAAGGTGGTGTAATCCACCGTTGAGTGACAGCTCTGGAACTCCCACGCTTTGAGCTTCTGGCACTCCCGGTGAGCTCGGAGCTTCACCCTGACCGTCCCATGGCACAGCTCGGGCACAGGTTTCCTCTGGGGGCGGCTGCAGAACTCGTTGGACTCCACACGCCAGGATTCAGCAAAGTCATCCACATCAAACTTGAAGTTCCCATCCCCTCCGATGAGGTCGTCTCGCTTGTGCCCGTTGTAGTTGCCACACAGGCCGCAGAGTTTGCCTTTCAGGTGGGGCGCAGCCATGATTTCCACGAAGCTGTCTCCATCCCATGAAATTTCCAAGCCTAACAAAGAGATAAGACATAAACGTGCACACCAAAAAGAAAAATAAAACAACAAAAAAGAAAGGAGAAGAAGAAGAAATTGAAGATAAGAAACTGTGCCTTATGTTTGTGAAACAGTGATCATGGGAACCTAAACAAAACCATTGGCTTCCTTCTGATATTGTTAGATTTCTATATGCCCCCCAGGAAGTGCCTCTGGCACACGTAGTGTTTCTTAAATCACAGATAATTACAACACACTCATGCCTGTCTCTGTTTATTTTTGATCCTTCTTGCTAATGAATGGAGATACCCTACAAAATCTGGAGCCAAGGTAGAATGACCCTCAACAGAGAAAGAGGGATCCTGCAAAATTCTGCAAATTGAATTTGCTTGGGTAAATTTCTAGCTGACTTTGCAAGGGGCCCCAAAATTTCAGCCATTGTCACCCATTGCACAGGTCGTGGGCATACAAAACTGTCCACACCCCATGAGACCAACGTCCACCTTATGGAAAATATCTCTTGGCTGCAGGTCTGACACTGCTCACGCATATGGGTGAATACAACTGTTTCAAGTACCTTATTTTGTGTGGGTAAAGAGAGCTGATAAGATGACCACAAGGATATGTCAGATGGGTGAAACTGTTGTAAGAAAGCATTCTGAACTCAACCTGTTCATTCAGAAGGTGTTAATTATCAGCCTCTTGAAGCTGTCTTTTTAAGTCAGCAGCACTGAGGAATGATGGTAAACATCTAACCCTCATTGAGTGGCTGGGATTTAAGTGCTCTGCTGGAATCTGTTTTACAGTAGGGTTTTACACTTCTCACACATCAAAATCAGAATTGCTTTCTGTGGGTGAAATCCACCTCATCTGACTGTACCCACCCCAAAAGGTAGGTGTCTGGCTTGAGCCAGGTGTCTGGTCCCTCTCTTAGGACCATTTCTCTCTTAGATGGAAAGAAATGGGCAACTCTTGGTGACAAGCGTATGTAATGCAGAGGGAATAAACTACCTTCTGAATGCCCTCTCTGTCTCCAGGGATATTCTAGATGGCCCAGAGATCAGGTGGAGACTAAACTTCTAGTTTTTACCTTGGTGATTGTAAATGACATTAATTCCATCCTTTGAGGAGTAGATATGTATCTGATAATGGAAAACAATTTTGGAATTGTGGGATAAAGCACCACTAGAAACACTGCTGCTTAACTATGGCCTTTCTTTTAATTATTTCCAATGTCTGATGAATGCTACTACTTCACATCTCTACAGTAACCCTGCATCTGAAAATCACAAATCATTTTGCTGACATTAATTTCTTCCCATAAAGTACCTGTGTGCAGCAGTTAAGGATAAACACAGGAACCTGCTTTTAAATGGGATAATCCAGCTTTTACCCTCTTCTCCCTGCCTGGCCAAGAATACCATACAACATCACTCCATGGTGCAGCACCAGGGCATCGCTCCAGCTTTCAACATTTGCTGTGTGGGCTGGCTTAGCACCACCCTTTCCTCTTGTAAATCAGGGCTTGTCACTCTGTGATCCAAATCCCAGCCTAAACTCATGTAAGTGATTAACATACCAGTGACTCAGTTCAAAGCTGGAACCCTTCCTTCAGCAACGCATCCCATTGTCTCCTGTGACAATTCCTGCCCGCACGGCAGAGAAATGGGGGGAGGCTGAGGCAGCAGGTCTGGCTAGAGAAGGGGTGCTCTGCCATCCACACGTGCTGTCCTGGCACTTGGGTGGTTCCTACCATGTCACCAAGAGTTTGGGGGGCAATTTACCCTGCAGAGAACTCCGCATCGCTGTTCACCACAGTCTATTGCATGATGTTTTCTTATTGTTATAGGTGAGCAGTGATAACACAAATATGTCCTGAGCTGACTATGCCTGAAAGGAGTTTCCAATCATCTCATAAAGCCAGCGTGGAGAGGGCCACTGTGTCCTCCTCCAAAGGCACTTTACACCCAGCCAACTGAGATATTGTGCAAGGCTGTAATTGTTACCCAGGCCAGCACAGTGGCAAGGGGGAAAGCTGCTTTTTAAGCTGCTTCATACATTATCATTGCTGGACAAATTCAAATTCCAGCTGTTTTTGCTTCTGACAACACTGAACAAAAAACACAGCTTGATGTGCAGACATTAATACTGCCGTGCTGGCGTTGAGAGAAACCTCGCCATCAACTTATAAACTAAGATTTCTTCAGACTTGAGGATCATATAAACTTTCTCAAAGCTTGAAGCAGCAAGATCCAAATTCCCAGACAGTTCTCTTCAGAAAATAACTCCAGTTTTTAAAGCTGTGTTCAACTGCCTCCCAAAACAATCTCCCTCAGAAGCTGCTGCCTTGAAGCAGTCAGAAAATACTGCCTAATGATTCTATCTTAACTTTCCTTTCACAACATATTTTCTCAAACCAACACTTACTGACTTGCACTGAAATCACTCACATTCGTTATGAAAAGTGAACTCTAAAATTATCCTCAATATTTGTGTGTCTTTTGTGAGAGTTAAGTTAATCTACTTGTTACACGTTGCCCTGTGAACTCTAAGTATGCAAGAATGACATAAAACTATGAATTTCCATCTCAGCATATAAAAATGCACATTTTTCAATTTAGAGGGTCCTGCTTTGATTACTGGATTTGATTCAAGAGACTCAGTTTAACTACCACAAAAAGGTGTATTTTCCTCTAGCTGGGTAGTGTTTAATTAGACTATATTCTGCTGTAATTGCTCAGATAAAAAGACGGGTAATTTCCAGCTTTGATGAACAGCCTGAAGTTTTCTGTCCATAAAATAGCTTGTTCCCTTTTTGGGGTAAGGAGGAAGGGTATTTAGTCCCACACCATGATAATTTTGTTGCAGCCCAGTCACACCATGCAGTGTGTGTGTGCCTTTTTGTTTGTTCACAAGCAGAAAATTCAGTTGGTTTCTGTAAACCAACAAGAGCTGTGACAGAGGGGATTACGCCATGGAGCAATGTTTGAAATGGTCTCCTTGGCAGACAGAAACTGTTTGGAAGAGTTTCTTGGTGCCTATACCCCCCTTTTCCTTCCCTCCCCAAAATGGATGAGTTTCCCATTCACTTGGACAAGAATCAGAATCCAAAAGATGTGAAATCAAAGGATGCAGCATCTGTCCCATCTGGGGATGTGCGGAAAAGGAATATTCTCTCGAGCTACTTTTTAGGGTTTTCCAATTTTCCCCTTTCTTTGAAGGACACTTCACCAACGTGTTACTTGACTTCTTAACTTGGCACACGATGTGCTCGACTGCATTTTAAAAAAAAAAAAATCCTACTGGATTTATACACATCACACACAGAGTTCCCCATACTGGGAACTCCCATCAATTGTTCTGCATGATTTTGCACGGTAAAGACATCCTCAAGAACTGGCAGACCACTCTTCCCAAAATATTTAGTGCCAAAGTGGTAAAGAAAACCTCAGCAAAGCAGTTTTGTGAAAAAGATCAGTGCACAAACAACAGAAAATGCTCCTTCACTAGAGGGACACACAAGTAACACCAGCCCTGTGACCCTCTGCACTCTCATCTTTTTAACACATCGATTTTAGACGAGGGGCTCAACACCATCCCAAACACACCCATGACGAAGTACCTGCAAGTGCAGGGTGCCAAAATTGCAGCTGCATGGCATCCAGGGCTACAGCTGGGGAGGAACTGAGCAAGAAAACAGGTTTTCCCTGGAAAATGCCAATTCATCAGAACTGAAATGCTTCTGGGAGACATATCGGATTCAATGAACTTCCAACACAGCACAGGCAAGGCTCCAAGCTGGTTTCCTGCCAGCTCGCCTGGTGGGCTGCCTGGAAGCCTGGACTCTCAGGGTATGCAGCCCCAGGACAGCCCTGCCATGCAGATTGCCCCTAGCCAGGGACCACAAGGCTTCCTGAAGCTTTGGACTCCTCGGTTTTATCCAGAGCTCAGCTCCCAGCTCTGTGAAAGGAAAACCAAAAGCCGTGGGAATGCTGGCTGAGTGATATGCACCAGACCCTGCACTTCCCAGCCCAATTTCATTTTGAATTTTGCTTCTAGTGCAGTGGTTTTGCTTATTTTTCATGACTTCCTCCCTCCCTGTCTTTTTTCATCCTATGCTGGGGAAGCATATAGTTTTGTAAAAATCCACATTTCATTCTGAAACAGAGAAAATTCTCCAATTTTTTTTTCCCCCCAGGCATCAAGAATTTCCTGTGGAACAAAAGGTTTGCCTTTAAACCAGTTCTACTCAGCACATTCCTCCTCTCTACAGCCTCTCTACTGCTCGTCCTCTCCCAGCAGAACGGAGCCATGCCTTTCTGCTGCTTTCCAGGCCTTACGTGCTGAGGAGAAGAGGACTTGGCCCACGGTGCTGTGCTCAGTGACAGAAACCTGATCCTGCTCCGTGAAGGGGAGGAATTATTTAGGCTATAATTTGCAGTGATTATACACTGTTTGGTATGTTGTCATATGCCATGTTTGCACTCCCTCTGCCAACACATGGACAAGGATGTGCGCAGTCATTTCTTCTGCTTGCACCAGAGACAAATGGAATAGCAGCAGGATTAGCTGTCATTCATCTTCCATTGAAAACCTTTCCCTGGCCTGTGGTTGGCTAATGAATTCCACATCGCCAGGATTTGTAGCATTCAGCTGGCTGCAAAGAGAAACCCTCAAGATGCTTTTAATTAGAAGTTGTGAATAATGGTCAACTTGTGCGCGTTTCACAGACAGCCACAAAAATCTGCATTGCCACTTGGAGGAAGGAGCCCAAAGCTGGGATCCACATTATGCAGACTTACATTTCCAGGGGCTATATGAGCAGGTGTCTAAGTTCTCAGCTCAATAGTGGGTGCTAGTGTCCCCCTTGAAAAAACAATGATGCTAGATAATGACTACGCATCACCCCGTGACCATATCACTCTCTAAGAAAGATTGGTTTCACTGCTTTCACGTCGCATTAATTGAATTAACAGTAAACAGTATTCTCACTCAAACAGTACTTCACTGTGCAAGTGAAATCTCCCAGGACTACAGTAGTGCCTAGCACATGCTAATGAGAAAGTTTTAAACTTCCCCTCAATATTTACCTATGCCAGGATATTATAGTTTCAGAACAGTTTATCAAAACAAATGCCAAGTCCTCTCATTTGCCATTTTGACAATTAATGCATTTTCCAAGACTCAAAAGACCTGAGAGCCTGCTATCTCTCTTCCCTGTTCCTACAAATAAGGTACCAGATTCTGAAGGTTCTGATTTCCTTTTGCTTCTGGTGCTGTGGACTCTCTGGTCCTCACAGACAAACTCTTGCTTGAGCACAGAGCGAGCCCAACAAGATGGCACTGAACAGCAAATCAGGCCTTGGCTTTCCAACCAGGACCTCCGTGTCTTGCTGAGTAGTCCCAGTGAAATGTTCCCATAATTTGACAACTTAAACTCATTCCAGCCATTAGTAATTATGATTTTTAAATAATTGTTGGCTTCGACTGCAAGGTATATTGCTGCAACGGGGAAGAAGACTGAATGTTATGTTTAAGAACACAACTTCTCTCTGTTCTCATCTGTAAGTATCAAATGATGACCCTGCATAAGGCATCCAAGTTACTGGAAGTGACAATCATGGCACATTTGTATGTGCAGGCAGTTAATTGTCAGCTGCAGAATGAAACTTAGCCTAAGAAAAGTTCTGCAACGACTTCAGGCTCATGGCTGGGATCTCTGCCTGTGGGCTGCAGGGATTTTGACAGCACTTTGGGTGCCTCAGCTCTCAAAAGAGTTATAACTACAATTATCACCATTTTCATGATTTTTTTTTTTTTGCTGACTGCATTCACGTTGCACTTGAGAAGCTCTTGGTGGAGAAGACACAAACACACGCACTTCCCCTACCTGCTTGAGTTGTCACCTTCAGCAAATAACCATCCAAATCGATCTGAAATTGCGGGGTCTGGCAAGGGAGTGAGATGCGGGTCCCATTCCACTTCACTGTGAGGTGCTGCTGGAGGCTGATTGTGCTTCTGCCCAACACAAGGTCCACTGACTTTGTCCAGGAGAAAGAACGGGTCCGACGGGCATCGTTTTTTACCAGCACCTGGAAGGGCGAGGCAGAGGAGGAGCAGTCTTTCGTCAAAACGTACTGACATGTTCCCTGAAAGTTAAATGTCCGTCCATCAAAAGTGTTGTAGTGAGGGTCTCCAAATACAGTGCAAACTCCAGGCTCTGCAGGTGAGTGAGAAACAAAAGGGCCACATCAGGATCGATCCGAGTTTGAAAGAAGCAGATGATAAGAACTTAGAGGATGTCATTCTCACCTTATTTATCTGCCTTACAGGGCAGATTTGGCTGACACCCACTAGGAATATATATTTTTGAAAAAAAAAGAAGCTTCATGGGTTTAGTAGAAATCATTTCCAAAGTGGGTGGGAACCAAAGGCCAGTTGACCCCTGGGCCAGGAGAAAGAAGGCTAACCTGTAGCTGGGAACCAAAGACACATCTTCCAACATTTATGTTTAGCCTTTAAACATAATTTACCATCTAAACATTTTAGGTTATTACAATGCTTGTGAATTTTTTTGAATTATTTCATTTCCAGAAAATAGAAGTCCCACTTCTATTTTCTATTTTTTTTATTCTATTCCCACTGCCCCAGAGCAGGCAGAGTCCTGAGTCTGCAGAACCCACGTGTCTCTGGAGACGTGTGATGGGAGCCTTCCCACCTAGCTTCAGCTTTCCAAACATGAAATGTCTAGTCTAAGCAACTCATCCTGTCTCCCTCTCACTGACAGAGAGGAAGAGAGACGACTAGAAAGTCTTTCATCTCATCAGTTTTAGACATCTCTTTTAAGACACTGGGAATTACTGTCTGGAGGACTCTGTCTTTCTGCTGCCAGCTCTGGGAGTGCAAACAAGTATCAAAGACCACTGTCATTTGTCTCTGATTGTTACAATTCCCCCAGGATGAGCTCCTACCCTTAAGCTGTGTTGTGGGAGCAAATCCTAATTCTCTAACAGAAGCAGAATTGAATACATCACATGTCTATTTTGGAGGCTAATTTTAATATCCCTAGTTAGGAAGAGGTGATCCCCAGAATTTAAAAGCCATCAGAGCACTTTTGCAGGACCTGCTTCTGTCCATATTTTACATAGACACACTTCTAAATATTGTGCATTTATAAACTAGGTATATTGATGTTTTTCTTCCCAAATTATCTGTAGAACCAGCATCTTTATTCAGTGTTACGAGCTATCATGTACGTAGCTGATACACAACTGACTTGTAGTAGTTATTGGTATGCTACCAACTAGAAGTCAGTAGCACATCACTAACATGATGCAATGACTATCTAAAGGCACATCTCTACCAATCCTTGGAGTTATTACAAAGAGAGGGAGATTTCTTGCTGCTGTTTGCAGCCATGCACTGGCTGGAGAAGCGGCAGCTCAAAGGCAGAAAGTTTCCACACTCGTGACAATGATGCTGAGTTACCCTGCAGTTACCCAGCAATTAATTGAATTGCCCCACAATCAAAGGGAGCAACAAATTTATTTGCAATTGCAGCCTTCTGGTGTAACAATAGGTCCTAACCACTTCTTATTGCTGTTGTTCCTGGAAGAGGAGTCTAAAGGCAGAGAAAGACACGCTGCTACTGCCAGCTGGATACCCATGGGCTGAGGTTGCTTTTGAAAGATGATGCCTGTTTTAGGAGAAGGGCTTGGTGGAGTAACAAAATTTGATGCTGTAATCAGAGAGCTGTGAACAGTGTCAATAAAAAAAAAAAACAAAAAAAGAAAGAGTAAAAAAAACTAACTTAAAACAGATGCTGGTCTAGAAAGGAAAAAAATTTATCCATGAAAAAAAAAAAAAAATCCCAAACCAAAAAACCAAACAACAAACCCAAACCAAACAACAAACAAACCAACCAAACTAATGATGGCTCGCCTGAAAAAGCAGCTAAAAAAGGGCAAATTCAAACCTGCAATAAAGGAGGAGACATGGATGCTAGGGAGAAGAGGTAAGGAATTCCTCCACTGAGGTGCCATACAGCTCTGACTATGGAAAACCCCTTTCTCAGCAGGGTTTTGCAGCCTAGGCAGAGTGCTCTGCTGAAGCAGCTATAACTTTTTTCAGCATTTTTCTAGCTGCAGTCAAAGAGCATCCAAGGAGATACATGGAGAGACAGAAAATGGGACCCCCTGAGACCTTTACAGCTCTGACTATGGAAAACCCCTTTCTCAGCAGGGTTTTGCAGCCTAGGCAGAGTGCTCTGCTAAAGCAGCTATAACTTTTTTTAGCGTTTTTTTAGCTGCAGTCAAAGAGCATCCAAGGATGGTACATGGAGAGACAGGAAATGGGACCCCATGAGACCTTCTCCATCCACAGTGCAGAACCACCTGTACCTATGTTATTCCTGACCTACACTTCCTCTAACCTCCTCTTAAAGAGCAGTAATAACAAGTCCACAGCTACCTCCAGCAACCTTACTGCAAGGCAGATCTTCCTACAATCTAACCTCCACCTCCCTCATCCCATGGTGCAGTCCCATCACAGAGCTGGTACCTGGGAGGCTTTTACTCACCCCGTGCTTAGATTCTTCAGCTAAACCAGTAACTAGTCTTGGCATCATTATTATGCCTCTTACTCTGTCTGCCAACAAGGGATCAAAAGTTGTGATTTCTTAAGGACATGGTGTTGACAGCTCCATTAGACATCAAAATGAACCACATTCAACAACGTGACCTCTGGAAATCAGGCCCAGCTGACTTCAAGCAGAGCCTGAAAACCAAGACATTTAGATGAGAGTGCTTTTAAAACTCTGCACTTCTCTGAGTCTCATTTTCCTCGTTGACACCAGTAAGGATATCAATAACTGTTTTCCAAAGTCCAAAAAAGATGAATTGATTCTCCATAAATTAGCAGGAAATGTATAGTTTTTAATCACCAACGTAATTTTTACCAAATCTCTGTAGATTTTATACAGTGACCATCTGACTTTATCATTACTAAATCATATTAAGATATTTCTGATTGCCTTAGGTACTCATGTGATTATCTGCATGATGAATATTAAGATACACTTTGTTACCTGCTCAGATTCTATTACATCTTTGCAAGCTTCAATTTTCTCTTTAAACGTTAATGAGAAATCTTATGAAACTAGAAAAAAAAACCACCAGCCCAAACATTAATGAATATTTCAGAGGAAAGAACAGGTTTTTGTCTGTTTCTTCTAGAGGACAAAAAAGGGGACATGTTATTAACTAATATATCAGAAAGGGGAGGCTGGGCAAGCTTCAATTTTCTCTTTAAACGTTAATGAGAAATCTTATGAAACTAGAAAAAAAAACCACCAGCCCAAACATTAATGAATATTTCAGAGGAAAGAACAGGTTTTTGTCTGTTTTTTCTAGAGGACAAAAATGTGGACATGTTAACTAATATATCAGAAGGAGGAGGCTGGTTCTTCACCTAAGCAAGTGGCTAAGAGGCAAGACACGAGAGGAACAAACATAATTTAGAGATGTGCAAGTAAAATTGATAGTACCAATGGGATCCAAAGGAAATATTTATTTTTAATTTCTAGCTTGTTCTGCAGAGTAATGCTGGTTTATGTTATGCTACATCGTGTCACGTCATATGTCAACTTGATGCAGTGCAGTTAAAATAAAAAAGAATGTATTTTGGACTGGATAGCTGAATGTCTGATCCAAATTTCACTGTTTTCTTTAATAACCAAGGAAATAGGGGAAGGAAAATCTACCTAAAACCAGCCTGAATAATTGATTCTCTGATATCATGGTGTAAAACATTCTTGAGAGGTTTGCTAAAATTGTGGGGTTTAAAAGAGAAGCCCACACCCTACAAGAGTGTGCACCATCACTCAGGCCCTGCCAGTAAGAAGAATTGGCTGGCCTAGAAATCAACATTAAATACCGGGTGTAACAAGACTGCAAGGCAGGCAACATGAAAAGATTTCCTGCCATTTTTAGGTTTTGGGTTGTTGTTTATTTCCTTTTGGGAGAGTTTCAATCGCATCACGTTTTATGGTTTGGGTTTTTTTTTTTTTCCCTTTCTTTTTTTTTCTTTCCCCTTTCTGAAACAAACCAGTCTTTCTGCTTGGCTGGTCTTGAAATCTATTGGAAGCAGTGGTTCTCTAGTTTGGATTGTGTGTGACTTGCTCCTCTGGTGGGAGATAACAGATGGAGAAGTGTTGCTACATCTCCAAAGCTACACTTCCCAACACTGGAACATGAATTTTCTTAGCTTATGATAACAGGGCACAGAGTGAAGAGCCTTCCTTTATTTCCCTACGGTTGATTGTTCCCAGCTTATTGTGGATATTCCTTGTCTCTATCAGCTGTCTAGGGTAGAGTTAGAAAAGGGCAATTATATATATAATGCCTGAGACTCTGCCAGTCTCTGGCTATTTTCAGCTTAGGGACCTTCTGAGCTAGGCATGGTGTCTCTTTATTTAGTAGCCTTTGCTAGACTTCTATGAATTTGTCCAGTCTCCCTTTCAGACCCAAAGATGTTCTTAGCATACACAATATGCTAAGGCAAAATGCATGAAGAACCACTGCCTCTTCCCTTGTTTGAACCTGGCATTCATGATCTTTGGTGCTTTCTTTTGCTCATCTGACATGCACGTGAAGGCAAATATACCCATTCCCTCTCTGTCCCTGAAAACCAGAGATTTTTCAAAGGAACTATGCTCGGGAGGCTGTGATTTTCAAAGCACCTTAAACACTCAATTCTGATTAAACATTATTGAGAGCTGGCCACAAACACCTCTAAACCTCTTTTAAAAATCCTACATTTAGGCTCCCAAATCAGTATTCAGAACTTCTGACTTTCATAAAGGCTTCTAGGAGCTTGGCAGTTTTCACTTTTGTTTTTTAAACAACTAAATATGGACTTTCACATTGGACAATGTTAAACTACACGTGTGATCCGTGCAGTTTGCTCAGCTCCCACCAAAGGCTCTACAGCTGACTTGCAAACTAATAATAATAGTATTTAAGTGCTAAAGTGAACTCTTGGCAGGCTTTCCTTGCTTTTAGAAATGCTGTGCCCAATTCCAGTGAAATAGTGACTTTCATGAGAAAAGGTAACAGGGAAGGTAACCGTGGGCAAGGAGCAGTGGTTTTGAAAACATATTCATCTGTACAAAAAGGGAACCTGAAAAAGCAACAGCAAGGAAAAGAATATTTTTAACATTCCCTAAATTTTAATACACTCTCATAAGGGAAAAAAAAAAAAAACCAAAAGTTTATGAAATCACAATCTGCTTTGCCCAGTACAGATGGGCAAGTCCAAAAGACAACTCATTTCTAGTACATAGTATGCTGAGTAAAGGTAAGAGCCACTTATTGGAATAAGTGGTTGCCAAAAAGTACTTTTCTGCCTTCCACCCAGTGCCCCAACCCCTTCAGACAGTACTTAGCCTTTCTAGAAAGCTGAGATATATGTAGTGCTTGGTGGAGGCCAGACAGACAGTCAGCACACACATCCTGACCAGCCAAAGAGCATGAGCCTATTGGCTGGGCAATTAGCACACTCGTAGCTCCAGAGCAGCCCCAGGATATATTGTCTCTAGCTGGGTTTATTATTTGTTGGGATATAAAGGAAATGGGACACAAATCCATAGGAAACCAGGCTCTGTTAGCTCTGGTGCTCATGGAATAGCTTGTTTTATTTTTTCAGGAGATCAGAGCAGCCAATTGAAGTCCAAGATGTCCAGATGTCTGGTCACACTCTTCTGGGCTTGCAGCTAGTCAAGAGTGGCCAAGAAAAATACACTTTAAATTATAACTAAAATTGGTTTGGACACTTTCTTAGTAAGGAGAGGGAGGAAAAAATACAAGTTTACTAGTTAAGGGTGTTCTGGTTGCACGTCTATAATTCAAAAAGATCTCAGCTTTTTAAAAATAAAATGAAACTTTGAATGCAATTAGCCCATATGCTGAATTAAGCCCTAAATCAAACAGAACACATTATTAACTTCTGAAAACTAGCTACAGAACACGCATAATAGAATTTCATTAGCTTTTCTGTAAAAAATGCATAGCCATAGAGTACTTTCCCCATAACTGCTGCATAGTGCAGCTTGATATAATACACATTACAAGGTGTGGTGTCAAAAACTCCACGGGAGTCTTTATGGTCCATTTAATAAATAAAATAGCTATTCCAATTTGTCCAAATACATATTTATGCAGTAGGCCATCATGGCTGAAAAGGCTGAGGGGGTAAATCACGAACAGCATTCTAGAATGAATAAACAATTGCAGGCTTTTTGTTGATGTATTTCTCCATGGCAAGGAAATAATACAAGAAACAGGACCAGCAGGGGCCTGTGTGGTCCTTTGTGGTCCTCGAGCCCCACTCCCTCCTCTCACAGGTACCTACAATGCAGAACCCCACCTTTTTTCCTTTATTTTTTTTTTGCTTTGAATAGTCAGTGCTTCTTTTTGATATTTCTATAAAAACACATAAAAAGGAGGCAGGATCAGGTGAAAGTACCAGTCTTTTCCTCCTAAGGCTGGGTCCAAAAGCCCTTGAGTTGTGTTTAGCTCCATTGGTCATTTTGTCAATGAAAATGCTGCAGAATGATTTGTGACAGCCTTTACTGCTTACAGTTAATCACATGTACTGCTAGCCCTAGAAGACTGCAGTCCACCTGGAAAAAGCTTCATCCACAAAGCCTCACCATGACTTGGGTAGGACTGTGTTGGCCTGGTAGAGTTAGATAATGGTCGGACTCAATCTAAAAGGTCCTTTCCAACCATAGTGATTCTATGTTAGGATTATTGATTATGATTAAAACATATCCACGAGTTTGAAGCAGGAAGCTTTCCTAGTGCATGCTGTCATTTCAGCAAAGCCTATCAACTCTCCTTTGTCAAAGATTTAAGCTCCACTGCAAATTCCCACCTTTGTCTGGAGCTGAGAGCAGTCTGTTAAAGTTATTTGAACTCAGGTTGAACATTTTCTTTCTTTTTAATACTAAAATGACCTCGGTCTAACACAGGATTACTAATTTATGGAATTGACGTCAGTGGTGATTTTTCTAAATCAAGCCCAAAAGAGCACATTTCATTACATTTTTACAGCAGCATAAACTAAACTGTTGAATTTTCCACCGGTATGACCACTGTGTTTAATTAGTGATAACTGTACACCAGCCACGAAGCTTAAACAGCAACATGCCAAAACTAACCACGGTTAAATTCAGCAACAGTAGACAAAAGAGACTCTCCAGCCCTTGAGGAGTCGAGGTGCTTTTTCTCCCTGCAACAAACTGCTTTGAAAAATAATCCTTTGATTATTTTTTTTTTTCCCAGTTTAAAGTGTATCCTTTAACAACGTGACTGGTTTTGACCCACTTCGTAGAAGTTGGCTGCGTTTAAACTGTACTCAAAGCTCTCCTGTGTACAGCATGTTCTTGTACCTCCTATGTTGTTTTTACTTTGGAAAATTAATATCTACTGGACCGCCAGAGATGTCTGGTGTGTGAATATGTGGAGAGAGGATCAACATGAGTGGGTGGCTGAGGGAAAGGGCCGTGCATGTACATCTTATCTCTCCAGAAATTGGCTGAAGTAGCAAAGTTTCTAATTACTCTCTGAGATAGTGATCATCCCTGAAATCTTTATGCCTTTTGCCTGTCTTATGTGGTGATGAGATTTACAGCATTTTTGGCACAAAGGTGGAATTGGTCCCTTGCAAATAGCAACTGTTAAAACACTAATGTTAAAAGAGCTAGTGGTAGCCACCGCTCCTGGATGACAGTGGGTATTTAAGCTCTCTGATTACATTACCTGATAAAAGCTGGGAACGCCTTTCAATCACAAAACATAGAATCAGCTCAGCATCAGCTTTCCTCCAAATACTAAATGGGTCCATAGTGAGACACCTCTCCAAAAAAAATAGGACCTGTCTGTTTCGTGTGCAGTGTGGGACAGGGCAATGAGCCTCCCAGCCTCACATACAGCCAGTTCAAAGCAGGCAGGATCCACAAGAAGAGCCTGAAGGAATAAGGTTGTTTATCCTGAAGCCTTTGGGGAGATCTAGGAGAAGTCTGCCAGTACCTAGGAGGAGGTTACTGGAAGATGAAGCCAGGCTCTTTACAGATCTGCATGGCAGGAGGACAAGCAACAGTAGTCTGCCCTTAATTTCACATCTTATAGTCATGACCATTCCCTTAGATCAGCAAGAAGTTCTGACTTTTTAGGTAACCTGGTTCCTAGATGAGTTATTTTTACCTTGAAGAAATCTATTTCCTCCTAAACCTATTGTCTCCTCCTCCCATGAAAAAGTTATCACAAGTCATCATTCTCTGGCAGCATTTCTGGAGTCACTGCACTGTCTTCTCTTTAACCCCTTACAGCAGAGGGTCTCCAGTGCTTTGAGGGAACAGCTGACCCCAGCATTTCTCCCTCCTCAAGTTACAAAAGAACACATGAGAAAGGTTAAATGGGACTGAAATATAAGAACAGAGGCAAGATAGAGGTTGATAAATTCATGACACTGATGACATGAAACGTTCAACAGAGGTCTATGCAAATTTTTTTGTCCCTTGAAACTGAGCTAACATGAAATCAACTGCTGGTCAGCTGAGTTTTTCATTTCTCCCTCTGCCTATATTATTATTTCAAGTGTTTCTCAGGTTGCCACTACTATTTAATTTCATTTTGATACTGAAGACTTGCAAATTAGATCTATCACAAGTTACATGTTTCAAAATAATTAAGCTACAGAGTAGAAAAATAGATATTTGGCATATGGAATTTGTGTGATCCAAGAGTATTCAGAATGGAGTTGATCAGCAAAAACAATTTGATTTTAGACACAAGAAGAGGAAACAGTCTCCTTAAAAACCTGTTCCTTCTTTCAGAAGCCTTCCTATAAATCACAAAACCCCATTTTAGCAGTCTGATGCAATTTGGTAAAATACTTAAATGTGTCCTGAAGGAAATACATAATTACACCAAATAAACTTCAATGAAGACAGGTCTCCTTGTTGACTTAAACAAGACAAGCTTAGAGATCAGTATTTATGCAAGTGCTTTTCTGACTAGGAGAGAACACAAGTGGTATCATAAGATGATCACTCCTAAAGTGAAGAATAAAGAGATAAAAAGGTGATGGCTGAGCTTAGTTTCATGCAAACAGGAGGACAGCTTTCTATGGTACTTTCCACTGCTGCCTCAGACTGTTGCAGATTTCCACACATCTTTTTTTCAGCTTTCACAAATCATCTGCAAAGGTGTTGGATCAAATATACACATAGCTGGGCTGTTCTTTACAGGTATAAAAGGTACCTGGTCCTAAAAGTTACAGCTCTATTCATTTGCTTATTTTACTACCAAAAAATTTCACAGGACAACTATATCCTTCAAAAAACAGCACCACAGATTCGACAAGAATTTGGAAAAAAAATAAAAGAAATAAAATACCCAGGCATTTGATTTTAAATTTACAGATTTATAGGAGGCAAAACCTGTGGCCAGCAATAATCACCTGCCCATTAGCCAGCTCTAAAAAGATGGCAGAAAACCAAACATACTTCCACAATATTTATTTCCTTTCAAGAAATCAAAAATAATTTAAAGAATGTGAAGAAAGAACTTACTTTCAGTGCAAATAGGACAGCATCCTTTTCTGTTCAGGATTTTACCCTAATTGGGAGAAAGAAAGGCTGATTTAATGAAAGAGTTTTTGGAGCAATGACTGTGTTATGTTGTAAGGCTGGATCAGCCTTTGAAAAGAGTTCAAGTTGTGTTTGAACTCAATGCCCTAGTTACAGCTTCAAATATCAGGTGCTAAAAACAGACAGAACTATTCAAAGAGCTTCCTGGCAGTCTTAGAAGAAATGAAAGACTAAAAGGACTCTCTGTTACCACTTTTCTCTTTAGAGACAGTGTGTGAGAATTTGGGACTCATGTATTCACAGCTATCTAAAGCAGACCAGTCGTTGGGTTAACGAGATCACCACCCTCTCCCCCACCTCCCAAAACATGTTCAATACATTTCCCAAGCACACCCTTTTAGTCATCACACAGCAGCAGTCTGCTCCACACCCACCCTCCCACTCCCCCCCAGATCATTCCTTCTGACTACAAAAATGAAGGAAGGAGACACTACTGGAGGTCTAGCTGGGCCAGATTTCTCTCACAGCTAAATCTGGTGCTATCTCTCACCACATCACGTTACCAAGCACAGACCAATCTTCCCAATGGGCCTGCATCCAAGGATGTGCAACATCTCACAGCAAACAACTTGGTCTACTCATAGTAATATGGACAAAAGGTTCAAATCTTTATTTATCACTCTGCCCAGGCCAATTTTATTCCTATACAAGGGCTGTGTGTCCTGTACAAGGCTGGCTTAGAAGCAGGAGGCATGACTATGTATGAACATTCATGGTCCTTTTGGTCTTCATTGAAGTAAAAGATGTTCTATCTGATTTTAGTTAAATTCCCTAAAGCTAAGCATCAAGCTAGAGGACAAGCCTGGAAAATTTCAGACTGAATGAGGTATTTTTCCAAGGAAAAACTAGCGTGGTTATAACACAACTTATGTTGGAGCTCACCTGCATTTCCAGACATGGAAGGAAGAGGCAGATGGAGGTGTGCTGATCCCAAAACTGACCCTTTGCTCCAACAGTAGTTGAATACAGAAAAAGTTCCCTTTGTGGGACCACTGCTCCTGTTCCACACCAAGCAGGTGAGCAAGGAATGGTCAGCAAGAGCAAGCAGATGGAGCTGTGCTGTTCTGCCCACTCAGCAGTGCAGAAAAGCTTGTGAAAACAGACAAGGAATAGGTGGCAGGTCTATGCAGAGAGCAGGGAAGTGGGCACAGGCAGCAAGTCCTATTACTGTCTGCCTTGCCTTCTGCCTACAGCACTGCCAAGCTTTGACAATGGGCACGAGGAGACTTGAACCCCAAGTACCTGCCTGCAGATTGGAGTGGAGCATGCTCTGTCCTGTTCCAGCTTGATGGACCCAGATGGCATGAATGAGAGCCTGGTGATGAGTGTGCTCAGGCTCACCATCCTCAGGGCATAAAAATTCAGTGTCAGCTTGTCTTTGAATGTGCCTGTGAACAAGACTTGAGGCACATCTGGACTTGAGAAAAGGGCTGGATCAGAGCTTCGCTGGCAGTGTGGACAATGCTTAGATGTTTGTGTGACCACTAGGTCCCAGAGCAAAGAATAGCTGAGGAACAAGCTGCAACAGGGAGACTACCAAGCACCTGCTAGGACAAAACCCCTTGAAGGAGGAACCATTAAAGGCAAGACTTATTTGTCCAAGTGGACGATGTGCAGCTGAATGCCACACACTGCTCTGCACAGCCTCACCTCTCCACTTCAATGAAAGAGTTGAAATCATCAGCCGAGCTGGAAGTGGCAAGAATTCAAGTGAAATTGGATTCTCCAAGGCAGTCTGCTGAGGCTGGTTACTTGAGCCACCATGTTGGCCTGAGATCCTGTTTTTGTCTTGTAGAATAAGGAAACCCATTATTGCTAACATGTGCTGCAAGAGTTCGTTAGCATTGAGGGTTCCCTTAGGAGTGGGCTAAAGTGATGTGATCCCATTTTTCCCTATGAATATTTATAAGCAGACCACATTTGAGTCTATTTATTTTCTGGGATTTTTCTTCTTTTTTTTTTATGAGGTTTTCAATTTTATGTCTGAGGTTTTTATTTTCTATTTTTTTTTTAAGGCAAGACTAATTGCAGGGGGAAGGGGGCTGTTTGGTTGTGCAATAGCAACAGCTGTTGTTTTTTTGTGCCTCATTTGGCACTAGAGTAAAAACAGCAACTTTTTGTTTGTAATAATAACAGATGTGTATAACATTAAATGCAGTCTGTGCTAGAGATGGGAGAACGTGTTCTGAATAAATTTGCAACTCACTTGAAGTTCATGGGTTCAAAAATTTACCCACAGAATCGAGCTCTGCAAATGTCTTCACGTGCTGTGAATTTAATTCTAGTGAATTTTGCACAGCCTTAGAGCTCAGAAAAAGCTCTATGCTGCAAAATTCACCAGGCTCTCCTCCAGCAGTACAAAAAGGGACATGCCCATAACCACTGACCATTACCACAGGCTTATATCGTTAGTGAGGAATGCAGAGGTGTAAGGAGAGGAGGTGAGGTGGAAAATTCTAAGGATGGGTAATCAAAAAGGCAAGAAAGAGTCTAGAGCAGGGTGAGAGCAAGTGAACAAATCAGGTAAGAAAAGGTCTAAATGGACTCTGAAACTCAGTCTTGCCAAGTTTTGAGATTACTCTCTTCCTATAAAGTATTTAAGCATGTGTTTAAGTTTAAGCACACGTGGAGGGCCTTACTAACTTCAGCAGGACTGGACACAGGCTTAACAGCTTTGCTGGGTGGGGGCCAGGCTGTACTGCACCTTGCAGCACCACTCCAGGTAACTGAGAGGGGGAACTTCTATGTGGACTCAGCAGCCAGAAAGAAACAGAAACCACAAGCCTCACTAGAAACCCAAAGAGGACTGATTTGGCTATAAATATGACAGGAGGGATTCAATTTGTAAGAATATTGCCTCTGCTGCAGATGAAAAGAAGTTAAGAAAGGTGCTTCCTGTAATTACTGATACAGGTTTAAAAGTCCCAAAAAGAAAGGAGTAAAATAAACAGAAAAATGTGCCTAGCCCCATGAAGTAAAAGAAAGAAATGGCAGAAACAATCTTTGAAAATATGTCAGCCTGCCACCAACACACTGAATAATATAAATGGTTGCACAGTATTGGGAATTTCTGCAGAATGAGAAACTGCACTTTGAAATCCATCCTTCCAAAAAATAACCAGTCAAAATCTACGTTGATAAACTAAATAATATTCTGTCACAAAAAAGAAACCACAACAATATAATGTAAACAGTATTAAGACAGCAAGGTGAAGCACTGAAATCAAGGAATATTGCAAGTTCCTTGTGAATCTTCAATCCTTTCACACTCAGTTGTGTGTCATGACACTGTTTTAATGAGATAACTTTATGTGGCCTGACACCCTAAGGGACACTAAACAGCATTTTATTCCACAGCAGCCTTCAATAGTCAGTAGAGACTGCTTGCTGCCAGAAATATTGTGAAGAGAGAAATGAAATGGAGTTCACACCCCTACAGTTTGCAAAGCCAGCAGCACAGCTCCCTGCATGATATCCAGACCCAGAATCACCAGCGTATCTTTATCTTGAATAATGTGGTGTCTTTAATGAATGTTTATAGATTTGTGACAGAATACCTCATCAAAGAGAAGGGAGCACAGATGAGAAGTAAAAGATTTAAATCCATTAGCATACATTATTTGCTTTAGAATTACTTGGGACCCACTTGGAATAGGAAAATAAATCTCACTCTGGAGTTTACATTCTTTCTCCTACTCATCCTTCCAACGTAGCTTGGAAGAGCAGAAATGTAAAGTGTACCTGTGGAGGAGGGTGGGTTTGTGCGCAGCTTGCTGTAGACTCCATTTTAAAGAGGAGAGCAGGCTGACAGGTTAGATACTGGAGGGAATAGTGCTGCAGGGTAAAAAAGCTGGTCTTTGCAGCCCCGAGGAACTGGACTTTGTCTGAGGACTCAACTTGGAGGTCTCAGGCAGTGCAGGACTTCCCATTACCCTTGGAACAGATTGTGCAGCAGCACTGAACGTGTCTGTCAGTCAGGTATGCTGCTGTAGGGCTGCAGATGGTGGATTTTTACCCACCACTAATTTAAATTCAGAAGCCACTTCACCAATCATCTCAAAGTTCAATTTTTTATATGGGTACTGGTGTACTTCATTTAAGATCTGTATTAAGCCATATTAGTTATTTTACCTCAGAAGCATCTTAAGTTTCTTTAGGTGCATCATCACAGGTAAAATGTAACTGAGATGTAACATGTGGCAGGTTCTTGGCCAAAACAGAGTTTGAAGAGACCTGAGAAATCCAAGCTCTCATGTCCTCCTTATACTGTGAATAGCCTGATGGGAGCCAACCTGATTGCCACAAGCCACACCAGGTTCCCAGAGGAGCAGCTCCATGTGTTCACACTTGCTAGGATGTATGCATCTCCCACGAGGCCCATTAACAGGAGAACTGCCTTCTGTAAGGAGTGCCAGAGTGCCAGGAAAAGGATGTCCCCTCTTCTAGAGATACAAGCATCCCTCTTGCATCCCACTGTCACAGCAGAAGAGGGAGCACCAAGGTACAGGTTCTCTATTCTACCACCACATTTGGCTGTCAAAAGTTTACACATATAAAATTTTACAAACTAGGGTTTGTAATTTAGAATTTTATACCTAGGTGTCTGTGACTCATATTTTCCCCATTGGCTTCCAGGATGGAGAAGGAAACACTGAGAAGGTGTAATGCTAATGACTTGGCTCTCTCCTCTGCAGTGCTGTTCAAAGATCTGCCCCTACATGAGGTGCTATTTAGAGCTCCCTCTTCTGAAGGCTTGAGCCATTAAAGCAAACCAATTTGTCAGTGACAGAAATCCAAGCAACAAAGACTGACTTTAGCTCGAGGTTTCAAGTAATGCTAATTTCTGAAGCAATTAAGTAACATTACAATTACACCACTCTTTGGGCTCACTTCAGACTTTCAAATAAAAAAATCCCCAGGCTGCAACCTTGGAGAAAAAGGCATGGCTTGATTGAAATAATTTGCTTTTCTTTGTCTAATTTCCATTTTCAACTAAATCTTAAGCCTCATATGCACTGGGAAATGCAAGTGCAACAACCTCCTGTGGCTTGCCTTAACAGTAGGCATGCTCTTGAAATATTACCATACCCATCTCACCACTCTACACAGCTATTAAATGTATGTGAAGGAGATGTTAAAGACAGTTAAAGGAAGGAGGAGAAAAGGAGCACAGAGTCTTCAGAGCAAGGACAGAGGTGGGAAGCCTATATTCAGGGTAGCAGTAGCACACTTGGGGAACACCAGCCTAAATTAATAGGCCAAAGGATCCCTTCCTTCCAATCTACACACCCCACTGCCATGCACACACTTCCAAGAACCACTGAAAAAGAAGAAGAAAATTCTGTTCTTTTAAAAACACTCACTTGAGGACAGCTGCTGACTGGAATGCACTGTTTCTTGCGACACTCTGTCTTGCCTTTCACACAAGCACAGATGGTGCAGTTCACAGAGGACCACATCTCTCCATCCTGCAAGAGGGAACATGATATAGTATCAGCTGGAGTGGCAACAGGAAGCTGTTTCAGCAATGTGTTGTTGCACAAGAGAGGATGACTTTCCCTGTTGGCATTGTGTCATTGTTGAGTCTAAATTATTTTGAGGTGTTTGTCCACAGCCAGTCGGACTAAAGATAAAGATCAAATGCAGCAGGATTTTCTTCCCTTTGGCCCTCTAGGTCAAAAAGGCATTTACCCAAGGCTAACCAAATGACATTTACATTTTCACCAGTGTTCTGATTATTTGCATTGTTTTCTCTCCAGTATGTGTCTGAGATGTGATCGCACCTACCCACAAATTTTCATTTCAGCTCATGTAATTAGAAAAACCTGATTCATTTGGTTGAGTGACATCCTTAAGTCATTGCACGTGAAAGTATTTGATTAAGATGTCAGCATAGAGCAAATTTATTCCCAGATGCAGCATCATTTTGACTTAGGGCAGGAATGGTCGAATAATGAATTCTAATTTAGATTACTTACAGCACTTTCACAGATACTTGATCTGCTAAACATCTGAAAATGTTTAGAAAAGGTACAGTGCTGAACTCCCCAAATGCAGAGCAAGTAAGACAGTCAGTGTATGGCTCTTAAAGTATTAGGTGAAGAGCAAAATATGCCTCATGGTCTTGTCCCCACTTACTTGAGAAGGATTGCTTGTGGAACTGCCCCGGGTCCTTTATACATAGTGATGCATTTGCCAAGTGTGGTTCCTAAAACATTGTCTCACCCACTTGCAGTCTGGTGCTAGCCTGCCCAGAGCTAAAATGTGCCTGTTTTCTGTTTACAGGGCTGCTGTGAAGGAAGGGTGAGGATAGACCTGACAGGAACAGGCAGTCCAACCAGGCAGCTGTGAACAATTACGTGCCCACCTCAGCATGATGTTCTGACCAGAGAGAAAAACAGACTACATCTGAAATGCCAAGGAGCCTGACTTACTCAGTGCAACATGCTTGCTCAAAGCCTCTCTCCCCTAGAGTTTCTTGCCAGGCCATGTTACGATTGCCTGGTGTTTGTGCTGCACCACATGATCTTGTGGGCCTCTAATGACCATTATCCAAGCATCTGCTAAGGTACCAGAACATACCACAGCTGACTGCATGCAGCTTTTCTTTTTGTCTCACAGCTGGTTTTGCACAGGACTGCAAAACCACATTTGCTGTGCCCGTTCTACCCGTGCTAGACTATTAACATCAAGAATGATGTTGGGTTTAGCTTCTTCCACACAGGGCCAGAAATGGGTGTACTGTCTCATTAGTTTTTCTTACTCCATATAATACTTAGTAATATAATAAAATCTTCACAAGAAGCAGAATATTTTAGTTGGGTGCCTAAGAACCAGGCGTTTGTTCCTGTAGCACAATGGCACCAGTGTGAAGGTGCCAATCAGATGAAGTGTAGTCTCAACGTACAGTAGGTTCACATGTAATTTCCAGAATAAACACTTCAGCTATGTACACAAAAGATGGAATAAATGGGAAGCAATTCTGGCCCAGCAAACCCAGTATTCACAAAGGATTTAACATTTGATCTGATTCAAGGGTCTTTTAATTCACAGATGGCCCATGAGGTGACAGACTCTTTTTCTGACACAGTGTGAAAAAAAGCCTCACCACTTGGAAAAACAAACAGGGTCTCAGCAATAGCAGAAGTGTTCTGCAGGGAACCCCTTGTGACCTGAAAGCACTGGGTGAGAATGCAGTAAGTAACAGTGATTACATGGCTATCCCAACACGAGGTGTCAAGGGTGCTGTCCTCAGCAGAGATGTCAAATGTAGTAAATCAAGATGAGCAACTTCCAGCCAAGATGAACTTTGCAAAGCTCCTATTGGCTCAGCTGTGGAAGAGCCTCGTTGGCTGAGCAGATAAAGCCTACGTACCACTCAGAATATCTTCTCCATGAATATCAATGTCTGTTTGGGAGAGCAGAGCATACTGTCTCTTACTAAAAATGCATTACTTGTCATGGAACAGCAGCTTCAGTTTCTGCGTACAGAGAGGGAGACATGCCACATCAAGGAAAATCTAATCTTTAAGTGGTGTGTATCAGCAGAATTTGCACAAACTCAGAAAGACAAAATAGCAGATGGCAAATTTTGTGAAGCTTTGCCTCTGAGCTGTTCCATCATCAGCCAGGATAGTGAGGACTGTGCTAAAAACCAAGCCACAATACTAATTTACAGTACACTGGTGCTGTTTCATCTATTACAGTGGAATCTATTCTGGAACCACACCTGAAACATTACCTGGAAGATCTTATTGCCAAATTTGCACACTTTCATTTCCTCAGGAGAGATATACGAGACACACTCCTTGCAGCAATGGTCTTTGTTTTTATTGCATTGACCAGGAAGTAAGCACCTCTTCTTACATATCACCGTTGAATCCTAGACAAATGACAAAAGGAAATCATGGAACCATCACCAAGATGTTTGCACTCCTGTGTGCCCTTCCCATAACATTTCTGCTTGCCCAGTCATTGCACCCACCCAAGCTACGGCCCAACCGCTTTGAATAGGTCAGCTCAGAGAAAAGAAAAATTATTTACTGGATTAAGGGAATCTCTCAAGGTCTGTGAAGCTAAAGCCCAGTTTGTGCTTCTGCTGACCTGGAAAATCTTACTGATTTGGCAACACTTTTATGCTTTTGCCTAGGTGGAAAAGTACAAGTGGTCACAGGCATGTTAGAGAAACAAACAGATCACTGCCCTTCAGCAGAGACGTGGCAATTCAGCATGTAGAAATTCCTCCTCCACTGTGCTGCAGACTTAAAAATGATCACACAATCTGAGTATCCTCCTTTTGCATCTCACTGATTCAGACATCATGTCTCAGCTGAGGCAGTCAGTAACTTTTCAACGTTCTTAGCACAACTGCAAGTGCTCTTCAGATCAGATTCTCGGGGGCCACACAAGATGCCAAAGAATGATAGTGTCAGTGCTTAAGGTTCCACAGCCCTACAAATTAATGCTAAGCCAGGCACCCATCAGCACACAATTCCAAAGCACTGTGGGCTTACCTTGCAGGTACACATCGTGCAGTTGTCATAAATAAAGGAGGATCCATTATCATACACGTTGCTGTGAAAAAGGCAGCTTCCAAATGGGAGGTCAAACACTTTCCTCTGGCCTGAGTATAAATAAACAGTAATAGAAACTGAATGTGGTTGAAAAGTTGCCATACTGTCAACAAAAATAGTAGGGCTTATTGTCACCAGACCAAATTCATGTGTGATGTGTCATTTTCTGTGTTTCCATTTTAGTGTGAAAAAAAAAAATGTACTTTTAACAGTTTGCTGTTCTTTTAGCACACATTCATCTGTACAAATTCTACCATGGGAGGGAATAGAAATATGATTTATGGCATGTTTATATTGGAAAAATCTTTCTTTCCTTCTCATCATAAAGTGCACAGTGCAGCTAAAGGAATAAAAAAGTAAGCACTGCAAACTCTTAGGGTAGGTACACTTAATGCAATAGCTTATCAAATAAAGCAGCCCTTAACTGGTTTTAGCATAACTACCTCAGGGGTTCACAGCAGCCAAACTAAATCAGCTCAGTGACACTGATGCAGGAAAACCATAGGTGTTGTCTGGGCTCATTAAGATATTTGGTGTACCATGTTCACACAAAGTAGCAAGAAACACAGACATTTACAACGTTTATGAGCAGAATGAGGGTTCCACAAGGTATATCCCATGAAATATTTGGGTTTCAGGAGAGTGAGGCAAGGTTTACAGCACTGTACAGGGATGGTAGCATCAGCATCAAATCCTTTCTGAAGTCCTGCAATCCTGCAAGCACTTTCAGATCCAAGTTGCAACACACATTGCAGTTCTGCAAGCTTCTCTTAATCCTCTGCTTCTTCCCTGGGAAGTTCTTTCAAACAAGTGACCATCATCTCCCTGGTTTTAAATACCTTCCCCTGTTTACTTTTGGGGGCAGCTAACTGATCAGTTCTTTTATGAGTGGCTGCCAGTCTCCCTGCTTATCCTTTCTGAGGTCTGATGTTAAGTAGGCATCAATTCCAAAGTAGGGAATGGCCACTGTAAGTACACAGAAGAAGTTACTGGGTACTAGGTGAATACTTCAGTTCTCATGCCACCAGGATCTGGCACACTGTCATTCCTTCCCTTTTCAGTAATTCTTGATAGAGGTAGAACAGCTTAAAAGAAAAAGGTTCCATTTTCCTCTGAGATGTAAGCAAACAAAAGGATAAGCACACAGCAAACCCCACTGGATAAGCACTGAGTTTTTACAAATCTAATGTTAAAATAACTATGAAACAAAAGTTAAGAAATAATTGCTCTTGTTCAGTTAGACACAAACTGAACACCTCTCTCATGCAGTTTAGCTGCCTTGGACTCATCTGTCTTTTCACAACCAGCCTTCCTTCTACTGAATGTGCATCTTTCTGAAAAGACTTAATTTCTCTTGCAGGATTGACATCTGAAGTCAGTTGAGGATGCTTGGTAGCCCTAAATGGAACTTCTCTACATCCATGCACCACTTCTGGGCAAAGCCTAGCCACAGCCTTGCCTGGAACAACACTTCTCCTGCTCTATGTGGGGCCAGGACTTCAATCACATAACTTCTGTCAACAAGTGAACAAAAGTCCAGCTCTCTCTCACACCCTCTTGCCGTGCCTTGCAAACCACCCAGGGCAATTCCGGGTGGCCAACCCAGTTCAAATAGTTGGTAGAAAACCACTGACAAAGGAACCACCACTTTAAAGGATGTGGTGGTGAAGATATTGGCTTAATGGTCGGCTTTGCTGGCTCATAACCACTAGTTAAACTAATAATCCCAGTCCCAGTGGAGTCCACAGCATTCTTCTAAGCTCTATATGCTGAGTATCAGGAATTCAATTGCCGGGAGGTCCTCCACATGATACTTGACAAAGGAAGCCTCAGCATCCCTGAAAAGGTTTCTCTTTCCCACCAGCCATACAGCCTGCTACACACCTCTTAGCTCTACCCCCCACTCAACACCTCCCTCTGAATAGACACTATCTGCTCACAGGTATCTGACATGCTTTAGAGCAACGACCACATAAAATGAAAAGCATTATTATGAATGAATTCATCTGCAGATAGTTCTAAGAGGGGTAAAAAAGAATCTGTAGGAAACTCCCCATGAAGCAGTCAAAAATTAAAGTTGGGGTTGAGTGCATAGATCAATGAGGGGAAGGTTCTGTTGAGAAAAACATGGGAGAGGACAAGGGGAGTTTACAGAAGGAAAGGATAAATGTCCTCAGCCAAAACAGAAGCTCAGCATTTAGGCTGGCTTTTTTTCTCTGTTTCACTCTTCTTCTGTATTACCCTGGTATTGTGGTTAAATGTTCCAGGCAGATATTTATCTGTAGCACTTCTCAATTAGCAAATAAATAAATAAATAAATTCAGGTTTGTTTCGAGCAGTCAAAAATATTCAGTATCATGAGAAGCTGTAACTCTCTACAGCATGGTGCCTCCAAGGTCAGACCTCTCTGTACCCCCTTACCTCAGCCCTGGAAACAGACTTTGGATAGTAGTAAAGATATGGTCAAAATGACAAACAGTCTCTGTTGAAACTTTTGGATAACTGTGGGAGTTATCAGCTCCGAAAATTTTCCAAGCCTAGTTAGAACCTCACAGACCAAATTACAGCTGATGTACTTGTCAGGCTGTACATGCTCCTTGTTTGTGAAACAGAGGGACACGTACTGAGGAACGTTAACCTGTGAGAGCTGTGGATGTGCTATGAGCAAAATAAGGACTCTCAAAAGTCACTGTCTTCTTCAGCATGACTTGGCAGAACCAGCCCTTCTTAGAGGCCTCTGACTTACTCTTTTAAAACATGTTGGAAAGATCTAAATGAAAATATTCCTGGTTGAAACTGATTTTTCCTTAAGAAGGCAATCATGAGGCAGACTCCTGGGTCCCTGGCCTCTCTGACAACAGCTTCTAAGAATGCAATTTCAATCCAGAAGATTCCTCTGACCTGTGTTTCCTCAAAACCAAGAATGCAAATGCACACTTGAACAAAAATGTGAGCGGGTGAAGCCTTTTTCTTGTGGCAAACTCCAAGAAAACATTTCCTCCTGTCTGAACCTCTGTGTAAGATGTGTAATGAAAGTGGGAAACATCTCTACATTTGTCTCTTTAAGCAAAGTCAACTGCTCTATGCTCAAATGCTCTTCTGCTGCTGCTTGCTTAGTACCACCCACCACAACCCTACACCCTGACCCTGAGGAGGTGTTTAAAACTGTAGATGCTAAACTCTACTGAGCAACATTGTCTCTTCCACCTCCCAAAATTTACCAGTATTGTGAAATACTGGTATAAAAGATGCTATGCAGAACCATATCATATTACCTACAAAATAATCAGGGAAAAAAAAAAACCACTCACCTAAGCATTTGGGGCAACA
>NW_008603524.1:0-22219 GCF_000691845.1 Merops nubicus | reverse complement strand
AGGAATGTGACTGAGGTGCTGGGGACATGAGAGGATGGGGCAGACTTCTTGAATGCACTGGGTCCTGCCACCCTGAAGGAAAATAGGCTCAGTTAGAAAACAAAACAAAACAAAATGTCAGGTAGAAAGTCAAATGTCAGGTTGGCAACAAGTCTTGAAAAGCCTTAGCAAAAGCAGCATTTGCCAACAGGAATTCCTTCTTGCATACAAGGAAGGTGGACAACCGTCCTTCAGCACTTTCTATAGAGAATCCTAGAAGGTTGGAAAAGACCTTTAAGATCATTGAGTCAAACCATATTGCTTGCAGAGACCTTAGATCATTCATATTTTCACATTCTCTTTAGCAACAAATGGAATAGTTGAAGAAACAGTGTCTTTCTAGCTTATTTCTTGGTGTGGATATGAGAAAAACAGGGCAGATAAAATCATTATCCATTAACCTTTCTGGAAGTTCACAAAAGTTCTTGAGCAATATTTTACATTCTTCTTCACCTCCCATGCCGTGCCCTTCTAGGCTTGTCTGGGATGGGGATTAAGTGCTGAAGCAAGATGAGAGCAGGTGTTCTTCCACTATGTCCATGACCTCAGAAACCAAATAAGCCAAAATCACTTAAGAAAGCACATTCTTTTTAGCCTCTGTGTCCAACTATGCAAACCCAGAAGGTCTGCTCTCTTCAGAGGAGGGAAAACCAAGAGGGTATATGAAATTTTGAGAATGAATGTAAAAAAAAGAAAAAATAAGCAATGTGGACTGGATATATCCTGGTGGGTCAATGAACATGAGAAACAGAGAAGCAAAAAGCACAGTAAGAACCAAAGCACAGAATATACGTCTAAGATTAAGTCAGTCAAAAGAGATCTTTGTTCTCATTCTGCTTTGTTGCCCAGTTACTTTACTGTGCTCATAAAATACTGGGTTTTAGCTCTGGACACTCTACTAACATCTGCTTTGTACACTCAGGAGAGGTCCAGGCTGTTAAAACTTTAAAAATCAGTCCACTTTTGTCTTCCCAAGAGAACTCAGCCCTTTTCATCTGACTGCCCTGGCTTATCACTCAGAGCTGCAGGCTCATCTCAACAATAAGCTTCGTGTTCCTGGATGCTGTGATGGAAGACTTCAGAACAATCTCCTCTCCCACCTATGTGCTGGATGCCTCTTGGGGTTCCCTGGGGAGAGGTGGAAAGAGCTGTTCATTTTGAAGAGCTCTGTGCCTGAAATGCTGGTATGCCATTGCTCTCCTAATGGCCTCAGTGAATCATGTAAAAGCTTTTACATACAGGCAGATCCACATACACACTATTGTCCAGAAGATGACATACTGACTGTACCCTTCCTTCTATAATAAGTTTTCAGGCACTGAAGTCTACCTGTCCCATGGGGCCACCAAAGCATCCTGAATGCTCACAGCTAAGGGCTGCTCGTAATTCTTTCACTGCAGCATGCAGGAACACTGAGTTTATTGTAGACTGAAATGACTGCTCTAAATTAAGGGTCAGAGCAGAAACTTGACAAAACAAAATGAATTCTTCACTGATGTTCCTTACGATGCTCAGGGAATAGCTCTGTGAGGAGAGACACAGGTGCAGAGTGGAAGGGAAAACACTGAAGAAGGGCTCTCTGAAGCAGTGCTCTCATCCAGCCCAGGGGAAAAGGTGAAGAGAAGACAAAGTTCAAACTCTGGTGACAATTCAGCAAATGGGAAAGTAGGGCATGGAGACCTCAGCCAGCCCAGGGACAGCACCAGGGACACATCCATGGGAGATAAAGCAATGCTGCAACACACAGGGAGCACCTGAAGCCTTGTTTCTGTGTTTAATATTCACACCCCCCCATGCCTCTGTGGAACTGCTCTGGAGTTTTGCTTCTCTGACAGACTGAAGCAAAGCTCAGGCTTAGCAACTTATTGAGATTATTGTTGAGAAATATATTGCCTTTGCATCCTGTTTTAGAGACTTGGGGTTTTTTTTACATACAAAATGTCATGGATAATACAAAATATTTCTTCATTTCAGCCTTTTTTTTTATAGCTCCATTTTTACCTTTTTTATTGCCCTCTCTTCTGTACAAAATTAAGCCAAACTGCATCTCTCTCTTTACCCCACTGTAACTCCTGCCTCAAGCTGTGAAGCTGCATTTTAACACCATTTTCCAACTTGCTGCTGTTCCAGATAGGTTCTTCCAGGCTTGGGCATCATGCTAGGGTGGCAAGTTGCCTTAGAGAGGTAGCTCGTTAGGCACTATAAGGAAATGTCAAAACCTACCTGTTATTTCTATTTTCTTAAAAGCCTCACATCACAATTCAAAAGTCACAAAGCATTTAGAATATCAGGTTTCAAAGAAGAATTAGCTAGTGCTGCCAGTGCTTTAAATTTCATGGAATACAGCTGCATAGAAAAAAAACTGCAACAAAAGTTCAATTTAAAAAAAAAAAATTAAGGTAAAAAATAACTCCAAAAAGATCAGCTCTGGATGGTCTAAGGCAGGGTGGGAACTGCAGAGTAAACACCTTGCCTCCTCCACTTCCCAGTTCCATCTAAAGCTTTTAGCTCACATTTCCCTGTTAAGCATAGCATCTCCCAGGCAGCCAGAACATTCCAGGTCCAAAGCAACACCTTCCAGTAAAACTAACCCTGAACTGGAAACCAGCACAGACCCATAAAGTCAAAGTGACATCTGCTTCCTGTGAGAAACACTATTCAAGGGTGAGGCAAATAAATCCTTGAGCAATAGCTACATAAAGCCTTAACCAGGGGATGCTGCTGCCGTCCATAGTCCTCTGGAGGTAACAGATTTAATAAGAAATCTACAGCCTGCAATGAAAAGATTCACTTCCCACCTCGGAGACAAACAGAACCACTGCAATTACTGCTGCCACCTCAGAGCTGCAAAACAAAGCAAGAGGCTCCCTGGCATCTGCTCAGAGGGTAGCAGGGACTGAGGTATCATCTCCTACGAGGACAGACTGATTGAGTTGGGGCTGTTCAGTCTGGAGAAGAGAAGGCTCTGAGGGGACCTTATTGTGGCTTTCCAGTATCTTAGGGGGGCCTACAAGAAAGCTGGGGAGGGACTTTTTAGGATCTCAAGTAACAACAGGACTAGGGGGAATGGGGTAAAGCTGGAAGTGGGCAGATTCAAGCTGGACATGAGGAAGAAGTTCTTCCCCATGAGAGTGGTGAGACCCTGGAATGGGTTGCCCAGGGAGGTGGTTGAGGCCCCAGCCCTGGGGGTCTTTAAGGCCAGGCTGGAGGAGGCTCTGGGCAGCCTGATCTAGTGGGAGGTGTCCCTGCTCATGGCAGAGGGGTTGGAACTGGGGGACCCTTGTGGTCCCTTCCAACCCTGACAGATTCTGATCTGTTTTAGCAGAGGACTTTGGAGCCCTAATGGCTCAATGGTTGGACTTGATGATCTTGGAGGTCCCTTCCAACCTAAAGGATTCTATGATTCTATGATCCCAGCAGCTTTCTCAAGAGACAGAAGAGAGGGGAAGGTGACAGCACTTTCTAACTCTCCCACGAGAGGTCCATCTTTGAGAAAGACAGAGAAGTCTTTCTTAGAACAAAAGCATGGAGCTAGGCTAGCTACCTGTCCATACACCTCTGCTAAGCTCCTACCTCAGCTGTGACACTTCACTGTTCAGTAAGGACACCAGAAATTCAGCAGAGTTGAGAGATGCACCCATCCAGGCTGCAGCTGACTTTGCTGAAGGAGGGAGAGCAGTTTCTGGGCAGGCTACCCACATGCCTGGTCCACCTGTGTGCTAGGACAGATGGAGAGAAAAATGTCTGCAGTAAAAAAAAGCCTGCCCCCAAACCCCCCAAAGGTTGGGAGTCTGCTGCAATTAATCTCCAAGAGCCTTGGGTTCATCTACCATGAGGGTGAGAGCAGTGGCCACCAACAGTAGAGCTGCCCTTGTCATAAACAGATTTTGAAAGCACTCATGAAATCTCAGAACAGAGGTTTCCATACTCCCAATTTGTTTGATACTGATAAGGAGCACGTCTAAATTTAATAATATTTTATAGACATGTTATTTAATGTTAAAGGTTAACTTCAGTATTATCAAGAACTATGTTTCTTCTGGACATCTCATTTTCCATTTCACTTTCAGGCTTTATCTCTGTGCTTTAGTGAAGCTATAAATCATTTGAAAAAGATCCCTCCCTGGTTTTGCCCTGTGTTCACCTTGTGCTTGAAAGACTCTGATAATCCTCCAGCAGAAGTAAAATTTCCACTGAATTTGCAGAACATTTTGTCTAAGTACTGGCATTAGGATTCATCCCACAGTGGCATTTATTTTGAACTTTTATTCTAGAAGTGTGAAAGGTTTCATTTGCTACCAGTGAGGCTGTCCTTACAGGGGAAAACCAACAAAAAAATCATAAAGAAATATCAAAATTACATTTCTTTCAACTCCCAGACACATATTCCAGACATCTAGAGCAAGGTCAGACGCACACTGTAGCCTCAGCAGGGGTTGCTGTAAGAACTAAGACAGATGTTCATGGCTGTCTCCAGCTATGAATAAAGATTTTATGCCACCAGCATGAAAAATACCTTTGAAAGTTCAACAGGGTCACTACTGAGCAAGTCTGCCCCATGGCAGTGGCAAGAAAAGCCAAATAAACACACAACTGTATGACTTTTTGTCTTCAACTGTTCTGGCACAGTGCAGGTGACTACAACCCCCAAGAACATATTAAGAGACATCATTTTTTTTGGTGCCATAAAGGCAATGAAGAGAAATCTGCTGATAAAGCAATAGATGTATCTTTTGAGATTCAGATAATGATGAATATTGCCACTCTGGGAAAAGAAAAATAAATATTAAGGCATAGCAGGACTCCTACACCACGTTTGCTGATGTGTGTAAGGCTTCCCACATGAATTGGATGGTGTATTGGCATGCGTAGACTTGCTGGTCACCAGGAGCTCTGTCTGATGTATTAACTACTGTGAAAAGTCTTCTAGTGCCTCCCAAATGTGTACTAAATACAGAAAATAGGTCAGCAACGTGTACTATGCAAAGATCTTCAAAATGCCCCTGGAATCACGTGCTTGTAAGTGCATCCCTCGAGTTTACAATCAGGTGTATGGTCCCTCATGTGTCCTGCAAGTTGTCCTGGTGTGAGTCAGGGCAGAATTAATTCTGTTCAGTGATTTTACACTTCACCTCAGTCTTCTCTAACTGCACTTGCTGAAGTTAACAGCAGGTTTTTGCAGCCAGTCTCTGCTCCTAGCAGTGATAACACTTGATGTTCAGAGTTACTGCCAAGGATTGGGCTGCAGCCTGTGGTCACTGCTAAACCTTGTGTACCACGTTGGAAGTGCAGGGTGTAGAAGGCTGCACCCCCAGGGAGAAGCAGACAGGACAGCTGACCCTAAACTGGCCAGCGAGGGATTCCATCCCATACACATCATATTCAGTGTAAAGCTCAGGGATCACCAGGGTCAAGCCCTCTTCTCCCTTCTTCAATGGCCAGCAGCCAAGGAGCACTCTGTCTGTTTTGCCTTTGATGCCAATCTGTGTGCTCCTGAATCCAGTTTGAGAATCCAGCTCCTGAACCCAGTTCCCATCTGCAGTGATGTAATTACCATCAGGAGGGGTTGAGGTCGATACTGGGGTTGTATATACTCCATTTTATTATTACTATTTTCATTGATACTCTATCAGTTTCTTTGCCAATCCATAAGTCTCTCTTCCCTTATTCCCTTTCTCTTCCTCTTTGGAAAGACAGAGGGGCTAATAGAGAGCATCTGTCATTCCTCTAGTGGCCAGCCCACCTCTAAACCTTGACACAAGTAGATCTGAGGCACAAAAGTGAGAGGATACCATATTTAGAGTGTGGGTTTCATCTGGAAATAAGTGTTCTCTCCCAAATGAGATGAAAGACAATCCAGTTCTTGTCAGACTGCTGGTGCAGTGTGTGGCAGACAGCCCCTGGGAGCAACTTTGCCTTTACACAGTATTTCAGGGTCCCTGAAGCAGCCATGTCATGCAGGGAGAGTTCCCTGGAAGGGTCACAGGAGGGAGGGAGGGAGGGAGGAGGATTTTAGGAAATGTCCAAAGTAGCACAATAGTTCTCAGCATAAAAGCAAACAGCCCATCCATCAGTTCAGCAAACAGACAGACAAGCCAGAGCTTCCCATATCCCTGGCAGCCTGATCTGTTGTCTAGACTAGGATTTTAAAAATGCCTCTTTAAAAAGTATTGGATAAAATTGAGAATAGGAAGACCTTGAACTTCAGCTCAAAACAACAGGTATTTTTAAACTCTGGATCTAGATCCCAAGCCCTATTTGCTGAGATGCCACTGCTACAGGAAGACTTTAGAAAGTAGCAGCCTAAAGCTGTACCCCAAGAACTGCATGTGCAGCAAACACTCTAAAAGAGCTCTCTTTCATTTTAATACCATTAGTGTGGATATAAATTGTTGCCTTAAATACCTTAAAAATTACCTAAAATCTATACAGCTTAGAAATGGTAAATAGAAAGATACTTATGAATGAATTTATCTTGCCCCAACGTTTGCTCTAGAAAGACACAATCCAAAACTATCCTTTCCCACTGTTTTCTCTCCCTCAGATACAAAGGTATTCCTTGACACAGCCAAGAGAAGCCTGAGGAACTCCATCAGCTAGTAGCAGGATGGATTTTGACCCTACCACCTCTTCCTCCACGTGCACCCTTATGATACATGTAGGTAATACTATTTTGTGTCATCCACAAGGTGTATTAATAAGAAAGCTTCATTAGTTGTCTCCAAGGAATGTAAATTCCTGTCCCAGAGCTCCCAGAAAATTGCAAGTGTGGTTGCAAAGTGTCACAGAGGTAGAACATCTTGATCTAAAACCAGGAAATGAAAAGCCTGCCTCTTTGGGAAGTTAATTTGCTTGTGGTTGTATCCAGCTGCTGAGGAATTAACTAAATTATCCATTATTTATAGATTTAGGGTAGGACAAAGCCTCTAAATACTGTCCCAATTTTCACTAGCCAAATGCCATGTGTAGACAGTGACTTCTGTAAGCACCAAGCCAATCCAGTCTTGCCATCTATTCTACCCCAGGAGGCACATTTCCTGGGATTGCTTACATGAAGAAAAGAAATTTTCACTTTTCAGGGGGAAACGTTGTGCTGGTTGATGGCTGGACTCGATGAGACAGTTGGACTCAATGCTCTTGGAGGTCTCTTCCAACCAAAGTGATGTTATGATTCTATGGTGATGCTGTGTGTGTTTGCTGAAATAGAGAGTGAAGCACACTGTTCTGGGGTAGAGTTTTCCACCTTGAAATTGGACTGCTGGGGAGCTGCTGGTCCTGGTTCTTTCAAGTCTTGAAACAAGGTTTGCACCAACTCTCCTGTGGGAGGAGGTGGAAGATCAGAGCATTTACTGCCTTAGGTGAGAAGGAACATTCTGGAAAATTAAATCTTGGGTTGCACAGTAGCTTTCTCTAAGCATGCACAGGCAGAGACAGTGCTCCTAAAATCTCACAGTTGCTGGGAGTGCAGAAGGACTCCCTGGGGCAGGTCACGTGGAGCTCTGCTCTCAGCCGGGGGGACTCATCACAACCAGCACTTGGTCATATTTCTCCAGTCTAATAGTGCTGTGCAGAAGTGTTGCTGGGATTATATTGCATCTGGCTTCCCAAAACAGCTGAAATCAAAATCACTCGCTGACCCAACAGAGCCTAGCAGCTGAAGAGCCAGCAGCCCTCTCTCCTCCAGGGCTTGCACACTGAGCTCTTGGCTCTGTCAAAAGAGATGTTGTAAATAGCCCTTCTTCTCTTGGAAGCCTTGGAAGGGTTTAAGCATGGTGTGTACTTTTCCCCTTTCAGGCTAATTTCCTAAGGAAAGAAAGCTTGTGCAGCCACAAACCAGGTGCATCTGTAGCTTGGGAAGCCCTGAGCAGCTCCAGCCACAAAAGATCAAGGGACTCCTCTGAAAAGGGTATCTAGAGATAAAATAGCAAAACTCATACTGACATTAAGATCCCCAAAGGTGGCTGTTAAGTTCCTACAAGTTTTGTCAAAACCAGCCTGCTGCAAAGAGTAGAGAGCCTCCAATTTCTTTCCCAGAAGGGACACCAGAAAGCATCCCACAATGTTAGGCAGCACCTGGCTGCCCAGACAGACCTCCCAGACCTCCTGCCTTTTGCTGGGGCTCATGTCATGGAGCTGCTAGAGGAAAACTCAGATTACTACAGTTAGGGAAGATAAGGGAGTTAAAGGCCACACCTCATCTTCCTAATTTAGGTTAGAAATCAGGAACAAGTTATTCACTGTGAGGGTGGTAAGACACTAGCACAGGTTGCCCAGGGAAGCTGTGGATGCTCCATCACTGGACATGTTCCAAACCAGGTTGGATGGGGCTTTGAGCAGCCTGATCTAGTGGGAGGTGTCCCTGCCCATGGCAGGAGGGGTGGGACTAGATGATCTTTCAATTTCCTTCCAATCCAAACCATTCTATGATACCATGATCTATAGAAACAGCTTCAATCTGCTGCTCCTGGAACAATATCTCTACTCCTACGTTAGCAGGGGCAAGAAGAACTAAGAAAGGTCTGTCTCCCATATCTAGTGCATGCCCATCAGACAAAGCATTTTTCTTCCTGTCTTTCCTGGTTTGATTTTTTCCCCAGTACCTACATGGATTCATTATACCTGTGTTCCAGACTGGCCTGCAACTATCCTCAGTGCTGAATGCTTTTAGCTGGAGCCCAATTACTTGCCCTGCTTTGGGAGCTGTTATTTTATTGGTCCTTCTCCTGGACAGTTCAGCAGCTCAGGCTTTTTCCAGGGGTAGATCTGTTTCTCTCAACAAATCTCTCCTGCAAGCAGAAACAATGTGTCCCACAAATTATTCTGTCTTTCATTAGATACTCTTTAATGTCTCTAAAGTCACATGGGGAAGGCAGAGCTTTCAACACTGTAATATAAGTGTATATCCCTTCTTCTAATAGTTGGTAGGAGTTAAAAAAGCCACCAGCATCTCTCTGCAGCTCAGAGATGTCTTGATTTTCACTGCACCTCAAACACCCTTGTGGGCTGTTTCACTACTCCAGTCATTATTCCCTGCAACAGAGCATCACTTCACTTCTCAGAACTTTTTTCCAAGAGACTATCTTAGAAGTTATCTTTGTTTTCTCAGCTTCACCAACAATGCTCAACGCCACCTAGCAGGTTAGTTTTGCTTTCAGCATGCAGATGATTGGCCAGCATCTCAAATCCAGCTTTCCCTCTGCTCTGAATCCTTTCACATCACCTCCAGCACTTGCTGCCATTTCACACACTTACTACATAAAGTCTCTTCCTCCCTGCAGGTCTCATTAAACTGATGGCTGCCACTGTGCCTTATACATAGTCCATGCTGGAGGTTAGAAGACATAAACCTGGTGGAAGAGGTGGATTTTGAGGCAGGATGTAGGCAAGGACCACACCAAAGGTGATACAAACCAATGGGAATCTTTCCATTGATTTTCAGTCTGCTCTGGATGACTGGACTTTGAACAGAAGTCCCCAAAGTTGCACAGAGCTGTTGGTGAAAAATGAGCCAAGATAACCACATCAGCAGGGATGGGCCAGGAGGGCAACCTCATGCTGCAGAAAGGGGCAGAGTTTTCCACCACCTCGGAGGTAAAGAGCAGCAGCTTTGTGGGGACAGCTGAAGGGAAGCAAAGCCATTGGCAAGGAAACAATTCTGGCATGCCACTGCAGGAGAGAGTTCAGCTATTTGTGATTAATTTAGCTGTTACACCAGAGGTCTCCAGTGACTATGGAAGCTTTGCTGTGAGCCACACGATTATTTATTTCTCTTCTAAAAAGAACTGTTTCTATGAAAAATTGCAATAAAACATGTTATGCTGGAAACTGGCTGTGGCCAGAAAAACTATTAAAAACCACTAACGAGCTTCTTCAGCTTATTCACGTCCCATCCCAGAGAATAAGTAAGTTAGGGTTAAATCCAAGGGACTTTCCTAACTTCAGTTATTAGAAGCAGAGCAGTAGCTCTGTAAAGCAGGTCCTGGCTTCTTGCAGCCATGACTTTTCCCCTGAATCAGTTGGAGGCTGCTTTGTTTTCCTTGGCAGCAGGAACACACGAAGCACAGTCCAGTGGGTGTACAGCTCTGCACACACCATCAGCACGTCTGCGTAACGTTTCCAGGCCCTGGCCCACTGCTTGCAGAACGATAGCCACTGCCACCAGGAATTGACACAAACAGCACTTGCTTTTCACGAGATGAACTTTCAGAAAGGTTTTCCTCTTTCTTTTTCTGCAGCACGAGCTTTGTGATGCTGCTTTACAAGCTTTTCTTGCTGTGCCCTAAGTGGTCCTCCTCCAAAGCCCAGGCTCTGGCAGCTCCCAGTGACTACCTTCACCCCCAGCTCCAATTCCCACATTACAGCACAGTACTGGCCTCCCTTCTGAGAACAACTTTTCCTTCTGAGCAGTCTGTTCACAGAGATACAGGGTTATTAAACCCCTCCAGCGTCCCCAGCGCGTTTCTTTCACACGCAGAACACTGGCACCATTGTGGTCCTGAGCAAGGTGACAATTCCAGCTCTCACTTCATCATCATTCTATAAAACACTTGGTCACGACAAGAAACTCTACAGATGTATCCTCACAGCTTTGCCTTAGAACATTGGTTTGAAATTATCTGCGGGACTAAATTGCGAGGCTCGAGTGAAGTAAATCACCAAATGCCCAAATTCTGACATCTGGCAGATAGATACAAAATTAAGGTTTTCTTTCCAGTGGTGCAGATACTTTCTTGTAGACAATATGAATTTCTTTCCGTCGCACGGTTTGAAGTTTCTTTTTTTTTGGAGGTGCAAATGTATAAACAAGGAATGCATAAAACCAACCAGGGTTGTTCTTGGAAGAGGAAAAAAGCACACAATTTAGAAGAAGGTGTCTGCACACCTGAATTTGGAAAAGCTGTTACTAGGACAAAATCTGCCAGAATAGCCCACACCAAGTGACTGTTCCATTCACGAGCAAAGAGAACAAATCTCCTTCAGTGATTCAGAGCAATGAGGTATTGGAGAGGCTGGGACTTAATCCTTCACTGCCTGTTTCTACAATTTATGGATGCCCTTGACTGAAGGTCTGATGATAAAACACAGTGATATCTGTAGAACATCCGTGTACAATAAATCATACTGTTGCAGTACTAGTAAAGACACTACTTCTAGCTTTTTACAAGACCTCTATACATGCATGTACTCTCCATAAACGTTATGCTCCACGTGGACTGCTGAGGGAACCTCAGGAAATATAGGATTACATATGCACTGCTTCCTTAATGCATCCATCAAAGGTTTTCATTAGCAGGAGATCCTGTTTGTCCTAAGCACTTAGCAAAGAGAGTTAAAAAATACGCTTTAAAGTGTTATGCAGGCTGCTTGGAAATAAAGTTTTAGGAAAACTAGGCTACTTTTATGAAACCAGTAGGTTACAAAACTCTTCCTGCAGTGAAACAATCACAGGGGTAGCCTCAGTCTACCTGCAGTGGTGTAGGATTAGACTCACTGTAGGCCAGCAGTGCTTATCTATAGCAACATCCCTAATCCCACAGAGCAAAATTCCACTGCTTTGTACTCCCTCGAGCTGTCCCTCCTCAGAGAGATGGCTTGGCTTTACTCCAGACTAGGGTACACTCCAGCTTGTGATCAAGGGGAAGTAACACGTTTTAGCCTTAAACACCAGCCTGAGCAAGGGGTGATGAGGAATCTGCAGCTCTCCAGGAACAGCCTTGGGAAGCGCTTTGATGAGGAAACATTTACAAGTCACAGTTTCTCTACCACTTCCTCCTTCCTCCAGGGGTAATGACTTACAGAAGTATCAGCAGCAAATTCTGACATTTCCTGGTCCTGACAGGGGATTCACAGGGGGTTTTCCCTCCTTCCCAGTGTGCAAACCATCAGCACATGCATGGGGAGATGGTGGATAAAACCCAAAGAAGTTCACTCCTCCTTCACACCCCTGCATGGACCATAACATACACTCTGGTCTCCCTTCTCTTTTCTTCCAATTTTTTCCCAATAAAGTTCATACCCAGCTACGTTCATTAATTTATGGGTGGGATCCTGTTGCTAATTTTTGGCTTCTCATTGGCAGCGAGGCATCTGTAAAATGCTGATGCCCAGATCTATAAAGATCATAGGTTCCTCAGGGACAGTTTAGGCAGATATAGGACCTACAGAAATACAGGTTTAACCATTTAGGCACCTACAGCATGCTCGGGCTGGCTGCATTTTGGCCAGGCCAGATCTTCTGGCACCTGCCTAAAGCCCTGCTGCTGTTCTTGCTCTGGCTCAGCACTGTTACAGCAAGCCAACCAGCTTGGCACTTACCTCCAAGCTCAGCTCACACGCTATCCACACACTGGATAGGTTTATATCTAATTTCTTTGTGAGGATGTATGCACAGGCCATATTCAGGCCACAGCACATGGCCAGTCCCATTCAAAAAGACTGCCAGAGGAGCTGGAAATGCTTGTCTCCACCTTTCCAATAACATCTTGCTAAGCAAAGCACTTCAGAACAGAGGTGCAGCCCAAAGCAAAGGCACATCTTGATAAAACAACACCACTGAGCACTTAAAAATGAAAAGATCCAGCTGAAACCATTAGGTTGTCTAGAAAGAAGGATTATGTTTCTAGAGCCTAACGAAGGGGGCACACCCCCTAAAGGAAGAATTTTTAGCATTCTGAGACTTCTCCCACAGGAAAATCTTTTTGCATTTTATGTTTCAAGAAATACTTAGATCATATTAAGGCTAATAATGGGGGGTCACACCACACGCAACTGGAAATGCAAATTACAATACAGTCTTATATTTGGCTTCCTGCCTCATCATCAAAAGCCATTAGTAGTCCCTAAGAGAGATAATAAGCAAGCATATAAAATTTGGTTTTAGTTGCAAGTGTAGGTTTCTCCTTGGCCCTGTTAAGTCTCCTTTGTACCTGTCTAATGATGTAAAATGGTCTTAAAATCAGTGTAAAGTGACTCATTAAAGATTCCCATAGGAAACAGGATCATACATTTTTATGTGTAGGATTTCTTGAACTACTGGAAAGAAGTTAATTAGCAGAGCAAAGACATTTAAAAAAAAAAAAAACATGAATTTATATTGTAACCCTCATCCCACAGGCAGATGATTTACTTCTCCTAAAGTTCTTGCCTCTTTTTCCCTACTCCTCATTCTTTTTTAACATGCTCCCGAGATAACAATCTCTCCTCAGCAAGTTTTCAGCATTTTCAGTGTTCTCAGGTACTTCCAGTTATTAACCTTCCAACCACTCATGCTGGCCTCACAGGGAGGGTCTCTGATAAGGTGAGAAAGTGACATTTGAAATTATTCTAAAGCAGAGAACAGCTACACCCCCCAACCTATTATTGTAAGCTAACACTTATGGCAGCTATACCTTTCAAAATGATAGGATATATTTTACTGTTTAAAAACCAGCCTCATCATATGAAACAGCTGCTGTGTTTATTTAGATAAGTGCTCCTCCGCTCTTCTAGTGGAGCCTGATGACAGATGTGTTTTTAAGGCAAAAATATTAACTCTAGCAATGTCAGCATCTGCTTCTTTTCAGCCCAGCCGTGCAGATTCACACGTCATTTTTCATCCACAAGGCGAATTTCTTTTTTTCTCAGAGAGAATCTAAAAACATGGGTGTAAATTACTGGTCTCGAGGCCTGACAGTTTTATTAGCATGTCACTGGAGCTACACGTGTTAGATCTGATCAGACAGAGGGAGACGCTGCTTTCCACAGCCCGTTGCTCACAGGATGAGGAAGACTTACACTTCCCCACCAGGAATTTCCCACCTGGCTGTTCAATTTCTGTGACCTGGTATTTGCTAAAGAGATGCCATACAGAAGTGCTGTATGTTGTTACTGGGGAGAAAGAGATAAACCCATAAAGCAGAATTTTCTACCAAATTCAAGGAGTCCAGCCTTCTGGCTCACATAGTGAGCATGCTATAATTCATTTTCATGTATTTAGTACAGTAATTGTTGGTCCTTTCATCCTGTGAATAATACCATTAGTGCATACAACAAATGAAGTCCTATACCTGACTCACTACACACACACAAAGAACACCTCCCACATCTTTACCCTACATCACAACAGAGCTCAGCAGTACTCACTTTGCCTCCCAGAGAAATTCATGCCAAAAGAAAACATCCCTCAAGGATAATTATCTACAACTGAACCACGTAGGAACAAATGGCAATTAGAATGTGGCTGCTAAACATCAGCAATTCAAGACAAACCATCTTCCAATTAGTGACCAGTTAGAGACCATTGAAGTTGTAAGAATGGACCATACTAATTGAAGATGTCTCTATGAGCAAAGTCTGTGCACTTGTCACTAGCCCCTGTCACCTCAGCCCCTGTGACTATCCAAGGCACTTCCATAGCACTGGCAGGCATGAAGAAGGATTTGCCACTGGAGATCCACACCTTCCTGGCACAACAGCAGCACAAACAGGCCTGTGTTGAATAACCAGAAGCTCTCCTACCCAAAATGGCAGCTGTTCTCCACAGCCAGTTGTCTTTGCTTCAGATGATGCTCAAGTTGTTACCCGAGATGTTTTAGTGACAATAAGACCTCTCCAGTATGGCTGCACAGAGAGGTGCTGACAAATCTTATGTCAACATTTTGAGCTGGCCAGTGATGAGAAGTTGCTCTTGGCTTCTCTGCAGGCCACACTGACCTCTTACCATGGTGCTCTACCTAGGTAATACACCCCAAAAAAGGCAGACCACGAGCTGAGAACTTGAAGCTGCCCACATCCATTCTAGGTACAAAGCCCTATGAACAAAACTTTCCCAGTTTTCCTTGGAGTGGGTCATTGCAGAGCTTGTCCTGCAAGAGTAAATAATGTATTTACATAGGTACAGACAATATTCTGTGGGCTTTAAACATAAACAAAAAAGCTGAAAGACTGAAGTCTTGCCTGAGCAGCTTTATGTTCTAAAGAGGTAACACAAAGCCAGGGAATGGATGAGAAGCAGCTCAACAAAACTGCAACTGCAACTGTCCTCTAAGCTTTGTGATCTCTTTGTTTGCTTATATGCTTTCTGGAATTTATCCTGCCTTGGCAAAAACATATTTTTACAGATGGGACTAAAAATAGCCATGGATGATAGAACGAGAGGACTGAAGAAAGGAAGTGTTGCCAAGTGAGCCTGCATGAGGTCTCTGCAATCCTGTGTCCAGGTTAAATTGATATTAGAGTGGCCATTGCTAAGGGCTTTTTATTTTTCCTCTTTTCTGTAGGTGACAACACTTCTGTTATTGGCTGTGCTTAATATTCCTGAACTCTTAATTTTTAGGATTGATTAAGCTTTTAATTTTAAAGAAAAAAGAGTTATTCTGATGATATTAAGCTAGTATTTTTTCAATAGCACCAGGGGGGTCTGATTGGCAACTCCATTTTGCTTGTAGTTCAAAGGCTCCACAGGGACTTTACTTTCAAAATAATTTTACGATTTCTTCAGAAGAAAACTTTTTTCTCTCATGCATTTCCAGACTGCAGAAAAAGATAGGTTTGGCTTTTCTGCAAGTGTGAGCACAACTCTGCCAAATCCTGGACTCTTCTAAGTCCTGGTTAGGATTTGCAAAACGAATAATTTTACGATTTCTTCAGAAGAAAACTTTTTTCTCTCATGCATTTCCAGACTGCAGAAAAAGATAGGTTTGGCTTTTCTGCAAGTGTGAGCACAACTCTGCCAAATCCTGGACTCTTCTAAGTAAGTCCTGGTTAGGATCTGCAAAACGTCGTATTTTGAGAAGACTATACCAAAAGGTTGTTTTCAACTTTGAGACTTCCATCTCTCCCAAGGCCTCGGTCAAAATCATGCAATAAGGTCATCCAGATGGTAGCAAAGTGTCTTCCCCACCCAGCACTAATAAGGGAAACCCAAACCAAATCTACTTGGCTTTTCAAGGAAGGACAGTTTAGCAGCCCTTTCAAGTGGTTGAAGACTGCCACCAAATTCCATGTGCCAGATGTTCTCCAGGTGGCCTTAGCAAGAGAGGTGGCCCAGGAGAGGCAGCAAAAGGCTTCTGGTTTGGCACGGGCATTTCAAAGTTTGTTCCTTAGACATAAATTAAACAGAAGCAGCAAAGTAAGGATGGAGAGAAATTCCTACTGGCAGCATCCCTCAAAATATTACCTATTCTGTCACATAAGAGATGGGAAGAGTATGAGAACTTGAAGAGTGTGTGAACTTGAACACATGTACCAGAAGCAAAAGAACTGGCTTTTAATTGAAGACAAAAGAAAATGCATCACATTCTAAATAACAACACTAGTTGTTATCTAGAATTGTGTGAGACCTCCCCCCTCAACTCCTCTTTTAAACAATTTGGAGTAACCAAAATAAATGTAATGAAAGATGGATCGTTTGGCAGTTTTGTCCTCCTCCCAAATGTAAACCACTTGCTTAGCAAGGGCTCCTCATCAAAGCTAAATGAAATCTTCTCTGTATTATCCCTTCCATCCGTAGCCCTCTCAAACTTTCTTAATTAATTTTACTGCTGGTTTCAAAGAGCTCTCCAAGTTGGCTCAAATCCCTTTAGATCACATATCAGCACTAGCAAGAGAGGATATATCACTACTCTCTCTTTTTCCTTTTCTCCCTCTCTTTCAGAGAGGAAGCAAGGAAGGATGATCAGTCACGTTATCACTCCACTATGAGGCAACTACTGCAAACTCTGGGCTCCCTACTACTGACTTGCTAAATTGGGATTTTCTTTTTCTTCCTGTAGCTTTTTTTTTTCCCTCCCTTTTTCAGGCAAATCCTAAAGGAATCAATCTATTCCATAATAATCTCATGAAGTCAAGATAGACCTGAATTATGTTGCTTTTTTCTTCCTTTTCTCCAGCTTTACTGCAAAGCCCAAAAAATATTTAACTTGAATTTTCAAACTCTCCAGAACTTTTAGGTAGATACAATGGACTCTGTGCAAGCAAGACCATGGACAGGATTTTTCCTAGTGCAAGGATTTCTCAGGAAAGCTCCAAGAGCTTTCCAGAGTAGTCAGGTAAGGTTTTATGGCCAAATTCACATACAACATAAGGTAACGTCACTCTAACAAAGGCCATTTGAACACAGCAAAATAGAAGCTTCTTATACCCAAGCTGAATTTGATAGAAGTGACTTTAATGGATTTTTTATGAAGTAATTATTCATTCTTTGTTCCTAAAAAAAAAGTAGAAAGAGAGGGAGGGAGGAAAAAAACCTGTGCAGATATCAAATACTCATAAAGAGGGATTCTTCTGCTTTGGTGTAAATTCTTTGCAGATTGCACCATGCATTTGTCTCATTTGCAAATTAATAGAAAGGGAGGAAGAAAGCACCTTTACCTCCCCACCCCCAAGTGAAAGTTTTTAATTACAAGCAGGGTTTTGGAGTGATATTAGAGTGACTTACAATGAAACAGAAATCCAGTGTTTGTAGCTAGTCTAACATGCAGCAAAAGAAGGAAAAAAATTTGCCTGCAGTATAAGTTGGAGAGAATTACTAAAGCCCCTCTCCACCAAAAATTCAAAACAATTCAAAAATGTAAAGACCATAAAGATGGTCTAGGACAACATTTACCTCATTCCTGACCAACACAAGAGAAGTGGTAAGTGTCAGTAAGGGCAGCAGTTGTGACTCTGAGGCCACCAGCTGACAGTTGCCCTCCAGATCTTAGTGTTCCAAACTGGAGGTTATCCCATGTTCAGAAGTTTGCATGACCTTCAGGTGAAGGCTGAAGGTTATCTCAAGCCACCTATATCAGCTGCATGAGCTTATGCAGCTGACTTTCCCTGAAGCCTGTTTAGCAAGTGCTTCCTGGCTCTCTTCCACTGCTGGGGCTCAGGAACGTATGCAAGATGGGAATATCAAACATCTGAGGGTGGTAACATCTTAACCAGCACAGCTGCTGGCAAAGTGAACATCTGTCCCTTGCCCAGGTCTTCTTTGGCAAAGGAAAATGCTCTCTCCTACAGGATCATCTGTGGACAAACCAAGCATCCACTCCCCCAGTAAGGAAGCACCTTCTCCATGGTTAAGTTTGTCTGCAGTGTAAATCAGCCCATGCAGTGGTCTGTGTTGCTTTGCTAGATTGCTTTGGACATCAGAGCTAACTTGAGTGTGCTGCAACATCAAGCACACCTAACTTCTTTATGGCAAGTTTTAGTGTAAATGAACCACAGCAAAACTATGAGGAAACAGCCCTGAGGAGAACACTCTCTATGACTTTTTTAGCATGACCAGTACTACATAAATATTGGATAAGAACAATGAAATTCCCTCAAACACTTACTTGCCTAAAGAACGTGACACGTGGTTCGGTTCCTTGTGTTTAAACTTTTGTCCACCCAGTAATTAAATAAGTTGTCGAGCAGCTCTCCCATGAGCAGGCAAAGCCATTGTTTATGAACTGCCTGGGGCCCACTCTGAAGCACCGCTGAGGATTTGGCAAGACAGAGAGAATTCCCAGATTTAGGAAGTTCAGAGCCCCAGAGGAGATCTTCAGGCTCTGGCCAATCTTGCCCGAGGCTGCAAAGTGCATTAGAGGGTTGCTACAGCTACAGCAGTGTCAGGATCACCACCCAGCACTTACCAGGAATCCTTCTGGTCTAGAAATATCCTCTTCTGATGCCTCCCAGGCACTGCTGGCTTCACCCAGCATGAAATTGCCTCTCACGCTGCCTGTTTCTCACAGTAGTTTATTTCACTCCAAGGTGCAATCAGTTCCTATTTTACTCCAACTCACACATTCCTACTGGTGATGTCTTGTGGTCCTCCCGTTCTCATGACATCAACGAGAGACCGTCTTGCTCTTATAAGCCAACAAAGTTTTCAAAGAGCTGTGGCTGGAGAGGGAATTCCTGCCTCAGAACACAAGAAGCCACTTTCTTCCCCTGGCTGCTTCACTACCACTTCTATCAAATCCTGTTCAGCTTCCCAAGCAAATGCATTGCTGCCTGTTCTGCCTCCCCTCCAGCTCAGCACAGCTCAGGGCAACTCTGAATTCCCTGGCTGCTACTGGAAATGGCACAAAAATGATGTGCTTTCTATCAACACAGAAAGATAAACACATTTGTGCTCTGCTTTTTTTCCATGCTTGGCTAAATACATCTCTGCTATCACTCCTGATGGGCTGTATTGCAGGAGGAGCAGCAGGGGAAAAAAAGTAACTATTCTTTTACCAAATTCCTCAGTATAATGATTCCTTCTTCTCACACATTTCCTGTGTTTTGAGAGTTTTCCGTGTTTTAGGGGAAGGTAAATAAATCTTGCAACTCACATGAGCGTTCTATTTTTGACAGTTCTCAAGGATATCAGATTAATGGGCAAGGCTCAGCATCGTGAAAATCCTGTAGAAGAAGAGGGAAAAGCCACTCTCCCTGGGAAAACGTGTGGAGGTGAAGTGTTCCGGCATGAAATGCATTTTGCTGCTCTCCTGCTGGCTCTTTGCCTGCCTTCATGTGGGGAGAAAGTATAAGGTGTGAAGCCAGATCAAGCTTCCTCTTGTCTCCAGCAGGACAAGCCGCAAGCAAGGAAAGAGCTCTGCAAATAAGCCCTGCACACAGATGCTTTTCAAGAAAGGAGGACAGGCAGTCCCGGTGGAAGGTGAGCTCATGCTTAAGCTTGCCTGGCCCCATGCCCATTTTCTCCAGAGAAGGTGCTCCCAGTCCAGGGATGGAGCTGGAGCTGCAGTCATATGGACCTTTCCCTGCTTCCTAAAATTCCTTTTCATTAGGGCTGTCGCTAAAGTAACATGAAAACATTTCTCTCTGTTTTTAATAGCTACAAATCATGTGTCTCATCAAGCACAGTTAAACTTCAGAAAATTCAGACATGATTTTAAATCCCTTTCCTCTTGTGACTGGCATATCTTTTAGGACATTTCCTTCAACGTGAGGCAAGGCTCTGCTCACAGGATGCAAGCTCCCAGAACTCATCATGTTTGTCCAGGTTTCATTTGTAGCTCTTTAACGCTAGCCCAACATCTGTATGTCACATTCTCTTCTTAAAACCATAAGTGCTTTTCAAAGCCTGCCACATGCCAGAGCTTTTTTTCAGTTATTGCTAGTCACAGGAAGACATTTCTTCCTCTCCCAGTTTTTGGAACGTCATCTCTAAGTGACTCAAGAAGGTGCTGTAGAGGCAAACACTGCCCTGCTCTGGCTACCTTGTGGTAGCTCACTGGAGAGCTGGCACTTTTGGAGAGCATCCCACCTCCCCACCTTCCACCGTGGCCTCATAGAGGAGCAGGGAGGTCTAAAGCAAATCTGTGACACTTCTAAGTACAACCAAAGCTACAACACCCTCAGCCCTCTGGCCTGTTGTAGCTGCGTCACCAGGCTCTAGATAACACTGCAAGGATGAAGTCAGTCTGATCTGCTCAAGGCTTTATAGTAGATATTTCTACTATGTTTTTTTTAATTAGCACATTCCTGGCCTCAGCATCTCTTAGAGGCATCTGGAGAAACTGTGGCAAGACTTTATATATTGTATAGATAAAGAAACAAGAGAAACTCAGAGAAATACAAGAGAAACTGAGGCACATAGCTTCCTCCCAGGACTGGCAACTCATTCTCTGCTAGAGGGAGAAGGAGAGAAAGGAAAGGGGAGAAGGCATAAAATGTCTACATTTTGTATTTTACTCATTTACTGAACCATGCCCAGGCCCTTCCCTTCAGAGATGATGGAAACAAAATGGGAATGGGAATTACCAGCCCATAGATTGCTGCTGCTTCTAAATTGGAATAGTACTTTGAGCAACCCTTCCTAATTCTTTCCTTCATGGGGTTGGTTTTCCTGCCAGCTAGCCTGAAAGAACAGGGGGAGCAGATGCCTTCTGGCCTTGCTGCCCTTAGGTCTACAAGAGTAGCAGAGTATAGACCCATCACCTGAGAACCTATTTTCTGTTCACTGAGCAGTGCTGGCTGCAGCAGCCACTTGGGAGGCTGCAATTTGGAGCTCTACACAGTGTGAGCTGACGACAGGTGATTCCATTTATCTTCACCCTGACCATAAAGAACAACTTGAACTTGGCACTTGCAGCAGACTGGACACTAACTCAATACTGCCTTCTCTAGCTCACCAGCACAGCACAACTGTTTAGATCTCCTTCCTTTGTATTTTCCTATCATTTTAATTAGGCTGAAACCCAAAAGCTGAGTATTAATGTCTGGAATTCCTGTATTGCAAATTTTTAACTATCTCTATATGCAGAAGGTTATTTCAAAAACTGCACTGTCACCAGAAATCAAATCCAACAGTATTACCCTGCTGACCCAAGCTTCACTACCAGAGAAAGTACTATGGGGAAAGGTGAAGGCAGAAAACAGCAGCATTATTAAGAGGCCTCACTCAAAAAAATACAAACACACACACACACATGGTAACACCACCAGCTAGGAAGTCAGCTCAAACACAGAAAAGGTCAACTAGTTCCAGGGAATTCGTATTTAAATTGGGTTTTCGTTGCATGCAGAAATGGAGCTGCTGGAAACCTCCAAATATGGCTCTTATTAAAAGTCTGTTATTAAGATTAATTGTCCAGTTAGTCATAGTTGGCCATTTCTCTGCTTGGGTATTTCTGAACTCAGGGAGAGCCCATCAGGCTTCTTGTAGGACTTCACGGCCCCTTTCTGCTGGTACAGATGACAGAATCATAGAACAGTTTGGGTGGAAGGGACCTTTCAAGGCCATCTAGTCCAACCCCCTCCAGTGAGCAGGGACATCTGCAGCTAGAGCAGGGTGCTCAGAGCCCCATCCAACCTGACTTGAACATTCCCAGGGATGGGGCAGCGACCACCTCTCTGGGCAACTTGTTCTAGGTTATCTCCACAGGGGGTAACTTCTCCTTTTTTATCAATCTGAATTAAATTTCACTTCCTGCAGTGCCACGTGCCCCTGGGAACAGGCCAGCAAACAGGACAGGCTGGGTGGCAGGCGAGGTGAAACCTCTCCTTGCCCCACACGTCTTGCCCCACAAGTGGCTCCCTCAGGGCCAGGGGATAATTTGGCAGCGGTCTCCCCTGCCATCTGCCAAACTGCTTTTTGGTGACGGATCTTGTGCCCACCTTGGTGAGACACGTCTCCTCCTGAGGCCTGACTAGGACTGAGCCCACCAAGGCAGGGCTGAGGTGACCCTGCCGAAGGTTACCTCGGCCAAAGAAGCCCCATCCCTGG
>NW_008603523.1:41998-42318 GCF_000691845.1 Merops nubicus | reverse complement strand
TCTTTCATACACTTTGCCGTCTTCTCCGTTTCTTTGCTTTCTTTTCAAGTGTTGTTTTTCCCCCTCTAGAATGATTTCGTAACTTTCTTTCAATATCTAAGCCTTGAAATACGACCTGAGGTGAACTTTCCAGAAGAGATCCGTCCGTCTAGACGGCTTTGTGGCAATCCCGGGAAGAGCATTAGCTGGGGCAGAGCGGTGCCAAGGGGGGACGCTGGGCACCCCAGGGCGCCTCCGTCTCTACCTTTACCTGAGATTCACAGTCCCCCCCTCTGCTCCTCGGTGGGTGGAGTGTCGGGGGCCCCCAGGGGAGGTTCCCC
>NW_008603523.1:0-41934 GCF_000691845.1 Merops nubicus | reverse complement strand
GGTCCGGTCCCAGCCTTCGCTCCGGGTGTGTTCTGCCCGTCCTCCCGCGGCGCCACGGGGCCCGGGGCTTGGGCTGACCTCGGGTCACGGTGATAAGGAGATTTTAATGTCAAAATACATCGTTAGTTTGACTTTGTTTTGCTTCTGCCTCTGGGCTCTTTCTAGCCTTCAGAGGAGGAGCGTCGTTTCGTTTTGTTGTCGTAACTGAATAGCCACAGGAGCACAAGAAACTTTGGGAAGAACTTTGAGCTGGCACCTGGCTTGTTGCAGAAGAACGAGTCACCTGATTCAGAGCACTAATGGTTCTTGTCCCTGGCTGTTGTGAAGCAGAACTGTCTGGACGAGCTGGTCGTCACCTTTCTAGCCTGGCAGGGCCTCTTGTCTGTAGTTCAGGAGTAGGAGCTTTGGTCTTGTGTGCCAAAGGAAAACTCCTTTATTGTGATTAGCTTACATGGTGCTTACTGGTTATAAAGAGTAGATGGTTCTGTTTATTTTTTAAACTCTGGAAAGTAATTACAATTGGGCTAAGAAGAAATCTTCACCGGGCAAGTGGGTTTCAAAATACTGCTGTGTAAGATCCTTTAAAAAAAGTGGGAAATTACTGTTGCGTTGGTAAATAGGGAAACAGATAGTACTAGTGTTTAAAGAGGTATCTGTAGTACTCTAGATGGGAGCATTAATTTCATTTTGATGGGCAGTAGGTGGCCTCCAGTTCCTCTTCTATCTGTTTTTATCTTGCTGTAGGTACATGGCTTCTTTCAGAATAGTACGTGGTGATTACAGCTGAGTTTTGTCCAGTTCATACTCGAGTGGACCTGTGTGCATCTTGGCGTGTGGCTGCAGGAGGTGGTTTGGCTGCCTCTGGGATGTTGGGGAGCTTGGTCTTGATCCAAAAGTCATGATGGGCAAGGAGACAGAGAACTACAATTACAAATCTTGTCGTTCTTGTCTCTAGATTAAACTAGGCTTCAAATATCAGAGTTCTCTGCCTATCTAGATGGCACCTGAAAAAGCTGGGTATAAATAGTGTGGCAGTTGCCGAGCCGATAGGTACCACTGCCAGTCCTTTCAGTGGTGAATCCTGGTGGGTGGGGATGTGGGCTTTGTGGTCCTGTGTTGCTGTGGTGAATTCTGTTCCTGACACGAGCATTCTGGCCGTGCTCTTCTCAGCTGATGTGCTGGCAGTGAGGAAAAAGGTCCCTGGACCTGCAGAAGGACGGTTGGGAGCCTGTGTCAGGGAGGCACAGGTGGGTGGCGTGGGGAAAGGGTGCCTGTAAAGGTGGAAGGAGCAATGCAGGGGTTCTTGGTGGCAACAAACAATGACAGAAAACAAAATTGCTTATTCCAGGCTTCCTCCTGCTCTCTGTTTTTGTGTCCATGGTGTATGGAAGTGATTTTGTGCTGTCACTGCATGGAGAGGTGCAGGAGGTTCCCAGCTTCTTTCCAGGCCCTGGGCTGCAGTGTGGGTGTTGGAGCCTTTCTTCCCTTTGAGCTGGGAATGGGTTTTTTCAAGGCCTGGGGGTTCTGACAGGCTCCTGTAACATTCAGGTAGACTAACTGGTGAAGTCAAGGTGCCCACTGTAAGTAGAAGTTTATAATTCAAAATTAAACTGGGCAGTTAACTTTTGACTATATTAATGCTCAGTGATCTCCAATACTGTGTTGTTTAGGTAGTTCCTTTGACATTAAGCAAGAAATTATCCATATTAAAATGGCTTGTCACAAAGCAGAGCTATTTCTAGTGCTTAAAATATCCTCCTGTGATAGTTTGGGGTTTTTTTTTCACATGTATGAGTGAGGGATGTAGAAACTAACCTTGGCCTTGTGGCTGTAGTCCCTCAGGACTGTTACCAGTGCATTCCTCATCTCCAGATCAATGTTTGCCTGTAGATATACTCATTGCTCCAAAATCTGTGCTGAAACAGACCTCTGGAACCCTGATTTTTTTGAGGGGACAGGGAGGAGAGCATTTTGGTTTTGTTCTTAAAGAATGAGTGGAGCATTGTCTTAAAGGGTGGGTTAGAGGAGGAGGCAGCGACGTGGGTTGTCCCTACAGACACTGAACCGTGGGGACTACAAGGGCTGGTCATCCCCTGCACGACTGGTGCTTTGTGGATTTCTGGGACCCTCTTGCACCAGTACCAGGCGTGGAATGAGAAGTTTTCTTCCCTGGGAGGCGTTGGGCTGTGCCACTGGCCGGGCTGCAGCTGGAGCCTGCCCCTCTGCCCGTGGGCCTGGGCCCCGCAGCGAGCAGCCAGCGCTGGCAGCTGTTGGAGCTGTTGGAGGTGGCAGTTGCTGTGCCTGAAGATGTCTGTGTGGAGACCACCTGCTTGTTCTTCACCAGCCAGCAGCTGAATTTAGAGCATTTGTAGTTGCCTGGCTCACGTCGGTGCTAACCTCATCAGGTATTTCCTCAGTGACTGACTTGGATTTAATCTGGAGAAGGATTTTTTTCCCCCTCTGTGTTTGTAGCTCTCTTGTGTTCTTGCCTTTAAAAAAGACCCAAGGGTTATAAACTAAATCCAAGTGTTTTCATGTTGGTTTTCCTTTCCCTGTTATTTAGCGATCTGAGCTGAAACGTTCTTTGTTTGGGGGAAGGAAAGGGGTTTGTGTCAGGGTTCCAGCACAGCTGCAGTGTGGTTATTTGAGGTCAGTGACCACATCAGGCCCTGGGACTGTCAGGACAGTGCAGGACTGTCCCTGTGCCTGTGACAGGCTCCCCAGTGAGCTGTGACAGCCAGCCCTGTGGTGGAGCAGTGATGTCCTCTGCTAGTGGTTCCTGTCGTTCCTGAATGATCTGAGTTACACTGAAAGGCTTCTGAGCACACGTGTTTTCTGATGATGGGTGGGTTTGTATTTCTAATTAACATGGGAACGTTAGAAAGACCTTTGCTGTGTCAGTGGAGCTTTGGTATTTCAGTGCTCGAACAAAATCCTCTTATGCCAAAGCTGTGTCTGGAGCAGAGCATAATTTCTGTCTTCTTTAATTTGCTTTATTTGCTGCAGAATCACCTTCTGCTTCTGTCTGCAGTGGAGAGCTCGCAGAGATATTGTGACTTCAGTCCTCTGTGGGCCCCTCAAACCCACTGCCAGTCAATCAGGGAATCATCTTACTGATGTTGCTGCTCTAGAAATCCATTGGTGTTGCTGATTAGTGGGTGCAAGTGATTGAGAGGAGTCTTTTGTGTTTCCTTCTGATGTTTTTTTTCTCCCTTGTTGCTTAGGGGGAGCCTCAGGTAAGGTAATGATTTCCCTGTAAAAAATAACTGGCAAGGTGGTGGCAGTGCAGAGTAGAACTGGGGGTTCCTAATGTCCCCTTGCTCTGGTAGCTCCCTGCTGCCAGTGCCTCCTGGGTGAGCTGAAAATGGGACCTGCAAGTACAGGAATATGTGCCTGAAAAATGCCATGTCTAAGAATACACTTTCCCAGGCGTATTCTCATGTCAGTGCTTTCTTTTCCAAAGGAAAACATTTGAAAAAAAAAAAAAACAAAACAAATCCCCAAGAATAGCCCCTCTCCTGGGTGCAGCTTTGGGACTGAGGTTGCAGCCCTGGGTGCTCTGGGTTGGTTTCACAGCAGACACTGTTGATGTGGTGCCTCTCATGTAAGAGTGACAAAGAAACCCTCCTAGAAAACCCTGCATTTTGACTGTTTCCTTACTGATTCCCATGTTCTGGGTTTGTTGCTTTGTTTGTGTGAAGGATAAGTCCCTTCTCTGGTTACCTATTCATGAATTATCTTCCTGTGGCTTTTGGGGTACTCGTACTCGAAGTTGGGGGGACCTATGCTGAAGGCAGCTTTGTTGTAGGTGCCCTAAAGAAGCTGTGAGTTTACACAGACTGTATGAGTTGAGAGGTGGATTAGTGACATTCCAAGGGTTTGGGTTGGTGATTGGATTGCTTTTGTTGTTTGTTGAAGTGATGGCCACAAGTACAGAATTGCTTTATGCTTTTATTCCACTCCTCGTGGGAGCCAGCAGTGCTTGCTGGCTTGGTTCATTTTATGCTTTATTCATTTGAAATACTGCATTTAACTTGCACCAAAAAGCTCTAAGACGTTTAACCTGTAGAAAAAAAAGCAGCTGTAGCAATACAGAGTTTTTTTCCCCATTAAATGATTTATAATGGTTATGAGATCTTTTCTGTATTCAGTGTTGCTGGAACAAGGAAGGTTCAGTAGCTTCAGAGGGGACATGCAAAAGCTTTTTAACTTTCCAAATCTTCCTGGTGTATACATCCTGTGAGAAACTACAGGTGTGGTACTGCAGTGTGCTTGGGTTTACTGGGGAAGAATGTCTGTCTGTTGTTCTAGATGTGATACATTGCTTTGTCAGTGTGTTTTAAAGTGCATGGCTTGTGGATGTCTTCAGCACAAAGCTGTCCTGGTAACAGAAATGGGATTATTTAATGTGAAGTCTGTCACTCAGTCTGCTGTGCTGTGTTAGTTTGGGTGCTCCAGTAGAAGAAAGACCTTGAGGGGCTGGAGCGTGGCCAGAGAAGGGCAACGGAGCTGCTGGGGAAGGGTCTAGAGCCCAAGTGTGGGGAGGAGCAGCTGAGGGAGCTGGGGGTGCTGAGCCTGGAGCAAAGGAGGCTCAGGGGAGACCTTCTGGCTCTGCACAGCTCCTGACAGGAGCCTGGAGCCAGGGGGGGGTCGGGCTCTGCTCCCAAGGAACCAGCAATAGCATGAGAGGCAATGGGCTGAAGTTTTGCCAGGGGAGGTTTTGGTTGGATATTAGGCAGAATTTCTCTCCTGGCAGAGTGGTGAGACATTGGCCCAGGCTGCCCAGGGAGGTGCTGGAGTCCCCAGCCCTGGAGGGGTTCAGAAAAGGTGTGGATGTGGCACCTGGGGACAAGGTTTATCGGTCATGGTAGTGCTGGGTTGATGGTTGGACTTGCTGATCTCAGAGGTCTTTGCCAACCTTTATGACCTGTCATTCTGTGGTTTTTGTTAGCATGCTTGTGCAGATCCTCATCTGTAGTTTAGCCAGTACCTGCTTTCCCTGCATCCCTTCATAGACGTTCTTTGACTGCCTTATAATTGGCATAACTTGGGGTTTTCTTCAGACTTGCCTGCAGTGCTGGTGCAGAGGCTGGAGGTGTGAAGTGATGGGAGCTCTCAGGCTGTGACAAGCACCTCTGTGCACACCCTGGGTGTGACAGACACTGACTTGTAAACTACCAAAAAACCCCAAGAAGATAAATATTTTCTTAGCAGATATAAAAAGCCACAACATTTTTGTCATCATCCTTCTTGGTCCAGCAGCCCTCAGGACACTGATAGAAGGGTGGTGGCAGATGTAGCAGTTGGGGCTGGAGCATTCCAGCTGCTAGCTGAGGGGAGCATCACTGTCTGGAGGCTTTAAAAACCTCAAAGGTCTGTATCTTTAGCTGGATTCTGCAGTAGCTGATGTGGATTGACAGGAGTTCTTGACAGGCTGCAATGGTCACAGCTGCCTGCCTTGCCTTCTCCTGCCCTCTGCCCCTTCTAGGCTCCTGTTTCTCAGTTAGATTGTTCACACGGGGCAGGCTGCCCGGGGAGGCTTCCAGGTTTCTGTGCCCTTTGAGCTGCAGGGATTTGGTTTCTCCAGTGTGTCCATCTGCCTCTTCATGAGCACAGGAGGAGCCTGGATCCAGAGGATCCAGCCGTGGCCAAGGCAGGGCCCTTCTCCTCTCTTGTGCTTTGGAAAGCTCTGCTAGATTTGGCTGCTGTTTAATGCCACCCTGTGGAACTCTTGAAGGTTCTGCCTCTGTTTTTTTTAAGGGGCTTTAGAAGAATCTGGTTTGAGGAAAGAGCAAATGTCTGGTGGCTTGTGGTGTTACCCAGGTGAAGGACTCTAGGGTGGCTGATATCACTGAATATTCTGCATGAACAAGTCATGTTTGTTCTGCAGGAGTCTCCTGGCATGGTGGGATCCCATCCTGTAAGTGAATATTGTAATGTGAGGAGTGGTGAAAGCTGAAAAGCCACAGGACTGGCTTCTATTCCATGCTGTTATTTCCCCTTTTCCATACATGCATTTTATTAGTAGTACAACCTTGGGAAGTCGTTGGGCTGTCACAAACCACTGCAGATGGACTTGTCTGGGCCTTTTTTTCTCTTTGTACACAACACACTGTCCCTTACTAACTGGCTGCTCCTAGGAGTGCTGCCTGGTGCCTGGTTACAGCAGGAGCTTGTGGAGTGGCTGTGTAAAGCTTTGTGTATGTGTGGGCCAGAATTAGCCTGTTCCTTTAATAGGAGCTACAGACCAGACTGAAGTAGTTAATCTCTGATCTGTCAGACTCTGCTGGCTGTGATGAACTGATGGTGAATCACAGACACGTGCTGTATTTGAAAACTAAAGTTTGAAAAATCCTGGTACTTGGTGCTCTTCCTTTACACGTGCCCACCCCCTCAGCCACACACTGATCCTTAAACCTCAGACCAGGCTCTACAACCCATAAAGTGGTCTGGAGAATTAGGAAACCAGCCTTTGTGCTTCATTATCCTCTATCCCAAGTAAGCACGTGTGGTTTTTGTCTTTCAGTATGTTCAAGCAGATGCTCCTACCAATAAAACACTGGCTGGGCTGGTGGTGCAGCTGCTGCAATTCCAGGAAGATGCCTTTGGAAAACACGTCACCAATCCTGCCTTCACAAAGCTCCCTGTGAGTACTGGGGCAAACGTGCTGCTATGAGAACAGCAGGTTTCGTTCTTCCTCCAGTGTCTGTGCTGCTGGTGTGGGTCCTGGTGGTGGGGAGAGGGGTGCTTCAGCTGAGGCTGTCCTCTGGAGGGGGTGGAATAGCACCCTCCTCCTCAAACACAGGTTTCCCCTGTGGGAGAGCCTGCATTTGGAAATGTTTCTCTGAGTGATGTAGAAGGGTTTTCATTTCTACAGAGGTTCTATGTAAACTTGTAAATTTAAAGTCAGTTCTGCTTGGCCAGATGCACCCTGAACTGACTGAACAACATGCACTTCCCAAAGCAACCAATTTCTAGTGGGTATTTCTACTGATGAAATATCAGACTTGTAATGCTGTCATTGCTGGAAAATGGCTTCACTGTGTTCTTCAGTAGCACGTAGATACCTGGTCAGCCTGGGATGGTCTTCCAGTGACTTGGGATATTGGTGTACAGAGACAACACCAGCGTGCTGGAGTGTGGCCAGAGAAGGGCAACGGAGCTGCTGGGGAAGGGTCTAGAGCCCAAGTGTGGGGAGGAGCAGCTGAGGGAGCTGGGGGTGCTGAGCCTGGAGCAAAGGAGGCTCAGGGGAGACCTTCTGGCTCTGCACAGCTCCTGACAGGAGCCTGGAGCCGGGGGGGGGTCGGGCTCTGCTCCCAAGGGACAAGGGACAGGACAAGAGGAAACAGCCTCAAGTTGCCCCAGGGGAGGTTTCAGTTGCCCCTGAGGAACAATTTCTTGCCCTGGAGGGTTGCCCAGGGCTGTGCCAGGCTGCCCAGGGCAGTGGTGGAGTCCCCACCCCTGGAGGGGTTTCCAGGCTGTGGAGATGTGATGTGAGGGGAATGGTTGGACTCCAGGAGCTTAAAGGTCTGTTCCAAGCAACAGACATCTGTCATTCTGTGATTTGAAGGGTTGCTTACAAAGCTCAATCTTGGCCCATCTGGAGCAGCAGTGCCCTGGTGACTGTGCAGGGATCAGCCCCGTGGTGCCTGGAGCCTCTCCTGCCACCAGAAGGACCTTGTCCAAGCGAGCATGAAGCCTGAGCAGCTGACAGGGGGATGAGGGATGCAGCAGAGAGTCAGGGCAAGTGACAGAGCTTTCAGCTGGGGGGGGTGAGGACTGCAGAGGTGTCAGGCACCCAGCTGGTTGGTGTAGGGCAGATTCTTGTGGGCCAACATGACTGTCATCAACGTAGGAGTTTATTTAGCTGTGTAGGGTAAGTTGGAGATAATTGTAACATTACAAGATCATAAACTGAAAACGATTGACAGTACTCCTATCTTCTTTGGTCCAACACTTAAATAGTGTATTTTATTGTTTTATGGTAATTTTTTCCCCAGTTGTTTTGCTTGTATGAGTGCTGTTGTGAGGAGTGTGGATTCATGCCTGTTTTTTTCAGAGGAGGGGTTTTCAGGCTGACTGAGTGAATCTCTTGGTGCTCAGGCATGTGTGCAGAAGCCACACAAGCTGCCAGGAAGGTGTAAGTCACCTTCTCTTCCATCTGCTCACCTGACACCTCGGTGGGAATGGAAAGCTCTGGGGATGGAGGTGAACATTGCAGTGCTTTATTTTCCCATGGCAGCGTAGACATAACACCGTGCCCAGACTCAGCAGGTTCATAAACCACTGGAGTGCTCCCAAGTCTTAAATCAATTTGTCTTATCTTAAAAATGGGTAATTAAGATTTCAGTGGCATTGTAAATCTGTTGTTTGTGAGTTTTATTCTTGCTGTTTCAAAGGTCTAATCTGATCCAATTTGCTCAGTTTAACTTTACAGCAGTTAGATCTCTGCCCTCAGTTACTTCCAACAGGAGACAACGCATCAGTGCCTCTGCCTTGGAGTTATTTTATGAGTGAATGAGATAGGTACTTTTAAAACAAGGTTAGTGGTCAGGTTTTCAGACGTGTAACTCGAGACACCAGGCTTTATTTTTTCTATCTTAGCCCTTTGAAGATGTGCAGAATGCTTTGGTTGTGCAGGACTGTCTGGCTTGGGAAGAGAGGTGAGGCAAAGGGATGTCTTCAGTGACATTGCTGATCTCCAAACATAGATTGGGAAGTTATTGCAAACTTCCAATGAGAAGAAACAGATTGAAGCTAAAAGTGTTTCCCTTATCTCAGATGAAGTGAGTCCATTAAGTTAGGATTTGTTGAGATTGAGAACTGCAGTTGCTGCAGGACATGGAGGTGGCTCACCAGGAGTGCTTGCTGTTGAGAATGTGTCCACCTGAGGTGGTTCTTCCAGCTCACACGACAGCCTTTGTATTTTACTGAGTACTGGCCCATGTACCTTCTCTCCTCCCATCATCCTCCTTCTCTGAAGTGTCTGCTCTGTGGTGCTGGAGCAGTTGGTGACAAAGGGAAGCTGGTCTCCTACACCAGTATTTGAGGTGAACCTCTCTGGCCTGGACAGCATCTGAATCACTACAGACAACATCTGTTGAAATAAAGATTAACCCTTTATCCTGACCAGAGATAGTAGTAGAACAGCAGAGATAATTCAAAACTAAAATTTGGCAGAGGAGACGTACCTTTCTGTGCAGGAAACAGTGCAGGTTTTTTAGTAACCTTTGGGAGAAAAGGCTTGGTGGGACTCTGCAGAGCTTTTCTGCCTCCTTGTGCCCCTGTTTGAATTTCAGTTCAGTACCTGTTTGTGAATGTGTGTCTCAGCTGCTCTCTGCTAAAAGCAGTGGTGAAGAGGAGAGTTGGGTTCAGTATTTTATGGCCAATCTGCACAGCAGTGTTTCCAGATCTTGACAAACAACCTTTTGTTGTGCTGGAGGAGGAACGTGGATGGAGTTCTTCAGGAGCCACCGTGAGCATGGAGCCTGGGTTGTAGATGTTCACTTCTAATGATTTGTTTTGGTCTACTTAATACAGATGAAGAGCTTCTTAACTGACAGCTGCAATTTCAGGTTTAATTTACTGTGAAACAGATGTTCAAAGAGTACTTTGGATTTCTATTTTACAGCTATGGAAGGAATTTTTAGCAAGCTCCTCATGTAAGATAGGACTTGGAGCTTGGGCTCTGCAAGCATGCAGAATTCTACCTGAACCAGATGCAGTTAATCTTCTCAAAATGTTTTTAAAGGAGAATGTAAAACTCCTCAAGTGATTAATCTGAAAATTAAACTATGCTTTTGATAAGTTAGATGTCTAAAACTCAGCTAGCCAGTATGTACTCCTTTAAAATGATTACATAAGAGTCAATGTCACTGTGTTTTCACTTCTCTTTTGGGTTCTAGGCAAAGTGCTTCATGGATTTCAAAGCTGGAGGTACATTATGTCACATTCTTGGTGCTGCTTACAAATATAAGAATGAACAGGGCTGGTAAGTTTTTCTTTTTGGTTTATACACCTTTTGCATGACATGAAGCACATGAAATGCCTTTGCAAACTACTTCAAGTTTAATACTTCCTGGAGAGTTGGATAGGCAAGGGAGTTGGAGATGGGAAGAGGAAATTTTTCCTTGTTTTGCTGATGGGAGCTTTTTTAAGACACGCCCACACACTTCTAAATTTAAAGATAAGTTGTCCAAGTTTAAGGTCTCAAGCCTGTAGGTTGGGAGTTAATTACAAGTTGAAGGCTTTTTTTTTTTCCCCATTTACTTGGCATATGACTGAGCAAATGAACTAGTATCTTAGAATCACTGTTTCCCATCTATAAGATGTAAATCTTTGTGACTGTAATGAGTATAAACTTTAGTTATCACTGGGAAAAGGTGAATAAATATATGAATACTAATAAATGCTCAGTTTTCTGCTGCTCCACAGATGGGGAGTGTGAGCAGTTAAAACCCTGCCCACGTAGCTACTGACACTGATATTAAAACCATTCATGTGGCATCCCAGGAGTGTTCTGACCTGTGTGTTTCTAAGTTGTAATCCTCTTTCCAAGACAGCAGTAGTGTGAGGTACTGTATTTGAGGACACTGGAAAAAAATCTGAGGATGAGAAGCTGAGAAATAAAAGTAAGCAGAGCTTGTCCTTGTGCATGAATTTCAACAGTTTCTGGTTGCTGTTGTGCAGACCTGTAGCAGCATTCCTGGAATTGACTGTTTGTTACCCACAGGAGCTAATTAGATGGCAAACCCAAAATTGTTTTCATATGACTGGTTGTTTCTAGCAGTCGTTTCTACTCAGCTAAATGGGTATCTGAGGTGGGTATATGGGAAAGCTGGAATGAGTAAGCTGCTGTCAGGGATTTTCCTACTCCAATATTGCCCACAGCCAGGACATGAAGTGTGGTGGTGGGGTTCTGTGTGGCCTGTCTGTCAGGAGTGTCTTGCTGCCTCTTTGCCTGAAGATAAAGGTGTTAAATGACTCCTACTTCACAAATATTTGAACATTCTGATTTTTTTCCAAACCAATTTAGTCCAATTTTCCAGTTGTTGAAACTCTCCAGCAGAACTCCCAGATGTGGTTGCCTCCTCTCTTCTCACTCCCTTGCTGATTCCTCAGACCTAGTGTGGGTAGTGCCTTGCCTTGGTGCATGTGGGGTGTAGAGGGAAGTAATCCTTGAATTTAACTCTGAGGATCAGACCTAGAGCCTGGAATGTGTCCTGCACTGACTCAACCAAATAATACGTGGTGTTTTGCCTGAAATATGATTGATTTGTTTTTTTTTCATGGTGTGCATTGTCGCTTTTGCTTAACCTGTTTGTGAATGATCTGTCTTATAGGAGAAGTTCCTTTCCTCGTCACACTAGGTATGTCTGAAAGAGGCACTTACCCAGTGCAGCTGGACATACCTTCTCTATCCCTGCAACCCACGTAGGCGTTTGCTAGAGCCTGTCAGAGGGTATCAGTTGAACTGAGCCCAGGAAGAATTGCTGCTACTGTTTTGTCTAAATGGGCCACTAAACAAAGGGCTATTCCTAAACAGATTGACACACGTCTCCAAAAGTGTGGGTTTCAAAGGCTGGCAGGAATTTGGGAACATCTGTAGTGCTAAATGAATAGTGTAGATTCTAAGCAATGAACTGTAAAAATTTTGGTCAAACTTCAATGCTCTAAGTGTCTGTTTTGTACTGAAGGCTTTACTAGATGTCTAGGCTGGTTTGTGTTTATTTGACATTTATCTTCCTTTGCTTCCTTGAAACTATTCCAGTTGAGAAGCATATGGCTGTATACAGACTATGAAGCTATTGGTGGCTGAATACTGGAGAAGTGACTTGACATTGGTTCTTAAATATGTATTATAGGTGTAAAATACTTTATTAATTGTGTTGTGCAGTGAACTGACAGACATTACTGGCTGGCCCTCCTCTTAGATGTCAGTGTAAACCTTTCAACATGCACAACACTCTTTAAAGAGGTCATAAATTTCTTTTTGAGCTGGAAGGTGATTCTAATAAATACACCAGGATATTATCTTTACCTTGTTTGCTGTGTCCTTGGTGTGGAGGGAAGAGTCCCTAGAACTGCTTTAGGAGAGAAGCCACATGTGCTAGGAGTGAACATTTCTAGTGCTGCCCCCCACTTCATGCAGTGTATTTACCTGAACTTGCCCCTGGAAATACTAGAGAGCCTCAAGTGAAGGAAGACACGGGGGCCTCAGCTGAACCTGAACCCGGTGGGGTGATACTGCTGCAGTGCCCTTGCTGTGTGGTCGTGGGGTTTGTGACTGAAAATCAGCCTGGCTTTGGTTTACAGCCACTCTGTGTTTAGGAACTTTACTGGAAAGAAGCACATGTTAGAAAGAAACAGCCGTTAGATGTGGGCACAGGAATAGATGACTGTTTTAAGCTGGGCTGTCAGCACGTGTCAGTCCCTGCATGGCAGTGATGTGCATGGCTTCTTCACCCTGTCAAGTGTGCAGGGGACGTTTGATTTTACATGCTGACATCCCTTCTGCCACTATTGCTACTCCCACTCCAGCCCAGCACTCCAGTTATGAGCGTTTTTAGACTCCAGCAACAGCTTTTTCCAAAGCTTGGCAGGTACAGAAGTTCACCAGACAGTGTCTTACATCTCAGAGTCAGCAACCCGACTACCTAAATGTATCATCATGCTTTGGAAAGGGCTGAATTGTTAAGGCTCGGGCCCCAAATCTCTTTCAGAGGCTCCTACTGCTCCTCTTCCCTTGGTGGTGAGCCTGTGCACGAGTGCTGGAGAGGTGCTGAGCTTGGTGAGGGACTGGCCTTGGTGGTGTTACTGTCCCACCTCTTGGTGGGTGTCTCAGGGGTCACCACTCAAATGCATCATCCAAGCTGATTCATCCATGACTTCTGAACGTGGTGTGGTCTGGGTGGGTCCAGCAGAATGCTTTTGGGGAGCTCTTGTGGTTCTTCCCAGTAGAAAGTCTCAGATTTTACATTATTCCCCCCTCATCTCTCATAGACACCTAAACCTGCATTGTTATTTCAAGAATTTTGATGATTTTGTCAATGAAGTAGCAAGCTTTTAAAGTACCAGAGTCCAATAAAGGCAATCATAAAATGCTCACACGGATTACTAGCTACCTGCATGCTGTGTGGGGTGGCTAGTTCTCAAACAGATAGCTTTGAAAATCTCAGGCAGGGGAGTTGCTGTGGCTTTCCTGGGTGAGAGGCTGGGACAGGTGGATGGGTGCCACCAGAAGGAAGAGAAACGTGAGAGCTCATTCATGAATTTTCTCATCTAGTTGTCGAAATCCATCGTGGGCATTTGATGAAGTTTCTGTTTAATTATCCTTGGTGACTGTAGTGGAATGCACAGCCCTGCTCCAGGGTGCTGTTGGACAATATCCACCTTCACTTGTCCTAAACGTGTCACGGATCGGTTGCGTTTTATTGATTCGGTTCATTGTGATCCCTCTCGTGAGGGCTGCCGAGTGGAACAGGAATGTTTGTGATGTGCTTTACCTGTTCTTACGTAGCCACTGTGATGCCCTGTTTTTATGTGGGACGTGGAAGCTTGTTGCCTGCTGAAGGAGGGGGAGCTGAGCTGAGTGTGTTTGGGTGGTTCCCTTGCAGGCGGCGGTTTGACCTGCAGAACCCCTCCCGCATGGACCGCAACGTGGAGATGTTCATGAACATCGAGAAGACACTAGTGCAGGCAAGCAGCTCCTCTACAGACTGTGTGTGCATCTGCTCAGGGCAAGGGATTCTCTACAGTTTGTGTACCTCAGTGGTGACCCACTGGAGAACTCCATCCTGCACCTCGCAGGGATATTACAGTCCTCCCTCCCTTGCCCACCCCTTTTAGTCACAATTCTGTGTTATTGCTTGAAAACTTCAGAGCCTGTTCACTGCTGCTCAGTGGATATGTACAGGCTGAGAAAGACCTGTCTGGAAGGTAGGAGCAGCATCCCAGGTTTCTCCATCTTTCTGTGAAAGAAGCTCCCTTAGGCTTCAGTAACTAGTTCTGTATGTACCTGTTCAATTGCTGACTGTCTTAAGACCTTCAGCTTGAGAAACTTGACTTGTTCCAGGTTAGGGTACAGTTTAGAGACTCTTGCTTGCTTCATCAAACAAGTCACTGCAAGAAGACAGCAGATAACAACTGTGGGGAGTCTTAATTTGAAAAAAAAATCACACATAGTTTAAAAAAAAAATAGTTTAAAACTATTAAACTATAGTTTAAAACTATTAGTGGTTTAAAACTTCAAACTCTAAACCCAGGCTCAGTGTCTAACGTAGTCAAGATGTAACTTTCAGGTGCTTGTTTAAAATGGAAATGGAAGAACAGCAAAAGGAAACAATACTATACTCTAAAAAACCTTTTGCCTTTGTATGGTGGTTTCAGTGCACAAGTACATGTTAAAATCCAAAACACAACAAAAGTATTCCTGCAAATCTGATAGGAATACCTGAAGCTGTGTGTCAGTGCCACAAGACACGTTCAGATTTGGAAGCTGATACATAGAGGACTTAAATTCCCTTTCAAGCAAAGTCTTCCAGAGCCTGTCAGAAATGCTCTGAAATCAAAGGTCCAGTTTCCACTGAAGGTGTTGTGAAGGCAGGAGGGTGAGAAGAGCTAGGCTGGGGCACGTCCCTTCCTCAGTGAGAACTCTCTGACAGAGCTGGCAGCAGATCTGCAGAGAGCAGAGACTGTGGGATGGGGCTTCTGGGGAGGTGTGGGGCAGGTACTGCTGTTGGGGGGGTTCTGGAGCTGGGACTTGGGTGCTGTAGCTCAGCCTGATGCGTGCTCCTTCTGAGCTTGTGCAGCCATTGAGTTTTTTTATCTGTGTCACAAGTAGCCTACTAATTTCTTATTTAACTTCCTCTTCTCTCCACTAGAACAACTGTCTGAGCAGACCAACCATCTACCTCATTCCAGATATAGAACTGAAGCTGGCTAATAAGTTGAAGGATATTGTCAAACGTCACCAGGTAACTTAGTGCATCTTAAAAGAAACATCTTCTCAGCTGAAGTGCTTTTGCCTGACTTGAACATACCAGTTCCCTCTGGATTGTGCCTGACAGCACAAGGCAGCAGCAGCAAGTCACTTAGACGAGAAGTTGACCATTTGTAAGATGTCATTAAGAATCACCACCCTGTTCTCTAGGTGAACCCCAAGTGGCTGCTGAGGTGAAAGGCAGTTCCTGTGTCTCGGTGAGCTGGCTGCAGGCCCTGGCTGATCTAGTGCTGAATACCTGCTTATATAAAGCAGAAGCTCACTGTCTAAATCTGAAACCAGAGAAGGTCATGTGTAATACAGCTGTTCTGGATACGTGGGGACAGCAGGAAGAAGCTTTAATCTTAAAATGATCCCTACCTTCTTGATTTGCCTTCTTGTTTCTTGCATGTGCAGAACAGACCACGAGCAGCAACGCTCTCTTGTGTGCTGGGTAGTCAGTGTGTTTCTGAGAGAGACAACATCTTGCCATGTAACTTAATACACCAAATGATGAAAAGATAAATAGCTTCATCTTTTAAAAATGTAAACACACTTTTCACTTGTCTTGGGAAAAAAATATCTTGGAATGTGCACTCGAGGTGGTCTGACAGCCTCTGTGTTATGATGGTTCTTGGCTGTAGCCAAAGTAAGCTGCTGCTTTTCCCAATTAAATGTATTTCCTGTGTTGTGATTATGAAGTGTCATCTCAACTTCAGTTGTGTGATTTTTCACAAGTTACTCTTCGTTATGCAGCTGATTCAGGATGCTTGCTGTTGCTTGAATTAGAGTTAGTAGTTCAATTTTCCTTTCAGAAGGGAGTTCCATGGTGAACTCCAGGCATGCTGCATCTGAGAGTGCTTTGAGGGACTTTGAGAGCAGCCAGCTTTGTGTTAAAGGAATGTGAAGAACTGAAAACAAAAATTGTTCCTAATTCTGAGGCTTTCTCCCTTTGCCCTACTTCTGAGTTCCTATCCTGGTTGTGTTGCTAGCTCTGACTGCTCACTGATTTGATTTTTAAATTTTATTTTAACCCATGGCTGTTGTTTTCCCTCTGCCCCATTCCTCATGCCTGTAGCTCCCTCCTCTCTGATGTTCCCGACTCTTTGCTGCTTGCCTGCAGCCTGGGTAGAACAGTTGCATTATCTCTGGGCCCAGCACAGTTCTGGTGTGATCTCTGGGCTTATCAAAGGAGGTATCAGGAAGGTGTTTGTTCTCTCTGCTGATGAAGGTGCTGTTACTTTCCCTCTGCCCCATTCCTCATGCCTGTAGCTCCCTCCTCTCTGATGTTCCCGACTCTTTGCTGCTTGCCTGCAGCCTGGGTAGAACAGTTGCATTATCTCTTGCCCCAGCACAGTTCTGCTGTGATCTCTGGGCTTATCAAAAGAGGTATGAGGAAAATGTTCTCTCTGCTGATGAAGATGCTGTTACTGTTGCTGGTAGTCACACTTTTTCTGACTTTCTTTATAAATGCTGAGGATTCTTCTGAGAAGAGCCAAAATAATAATTTAAGGACCTTGAAAGATGGGTAATGAGTGAGATTTAGCATTTATATCTTACCTGCTTTGAGAAGAGTGTTTTTTTTCAGTACAGAACTCTTCCATCCTGTTAGGTGTTAGCAGAGGCAGGGGATAAGCCTCACAACCTGCTGACATCATCTAGAAAGCTGTTTTGATGTAAAGTTGCCCATCCTTTGTTTTCCTTCTAGACAGCATCTAAGAGACTTGCTGTTGTTCTGCTGTGTGTTGGGTTTCTGAAAGCTCAGTAAGAAATAGGTGATACCATTCTGGTTCACCACATTCAGATAGGATATCTAGAGAAGTGTCTCTAGCTCATGGGGAGTGAAGGGAGAATTTCCACAGTTGTTCCTCAATGACTTTACAGGTCCATCATTCATGCCATGGCTCTTTCCTTTCCCTCTGAACCCTTTTAAATTCTTTCTGCTTTCCATCTTGCTTTTTTTGCTGTTGCTCAAGCACTTCCTTTCCCTTTACTCAGCTCTGCAAACCCTTGTTGGTGTAGGAACTCTTGCCTTTCAGCCCCCAACATCAGAGCACCCTCCCAGTATTGCTGCCATAATGCAATCCATCTTCAGGCTTTTTGAATTTTCCTTCTTTTCATGCTGTCTTCTAAATAAGTTGTTCACATGTTGTTGCTGTAACCTGCCCCATCTGCTCTTAAGCCCTTAAAATAAATCTGTGAAGTATTTATGGAATGTAAATTTTGAATAACATTTTCATACAAACTGTTCCAAAACACAGCTCCTCTGAGGAAAATCTGCAGACTGTGAACTTCTGCTGTCCTGGGAAATAACTTCATAGATGGAGAGTGGAGGTGTCCCTGCAGCACGTGGGAGAATCCTGATGGTTCTCCACGTGAGGGGAGGGCAGGGTTTTCTTTAGGCAGCATTATGTATTTAACAGAGTCCTAATCACAGAGAATTTTCTTGCCTGATGGTGCATGTCTAATGAGATTGTAATTATGGCCTCTACTCCTACAAAGAGAAGTTGGTTCATGTGCCATTGTGTGTGGCATGTACATAAGCCTGACAAGTACTTCTGTTGCTTCTCATGTGTCAGGAAAATGAAGTCCTAAACCAGGAAGAAGAAAGAGTATTCTCATGTTTGAATATTTGACAAGCAATGATACCATGTTAGTGGATTTCTGATTTATTCCCTCTGGTCTATGGGTTAGGAGGCTTTTTGAAAGAGGTGTTTATTCTGGCCCTTGACATGGAGCCTTTCTTGATACTGGGGATGTTTCATTCAGAGCAGCCATTTCTACTTAAGATTCTGCTAGACTTCTGTAAATTGGCATATTTAGAAATGGTTTGGGACCAAAGTGGGTACTTAGTGGAAAAAAGCTACAGGTGCTTTCTTACAAAATACTCACCAATAGGTTTGTATGAGCTGATAGGTGAACAGTTTGATGAAATCTGGGGGAGGAGGAAGGGTTTGAGATGGAGAGAAGAAGAGATGACAAAGTAGCTTGGCAGCAGTCTTAAAAGAATTGTCTTTTTCTGGCACTTCTTAGAGGTGGTATTTGTAGTTGAAGTTACCCTCAAATATTTGTAGGTTGTAGAGCTTGTGGGTAAAAAGCAGCTGAGAAGTTTGGGGTAATGTTCTGAAGGTTTCTCATGTAGCTTCTTTTCTTCCACCTTTCCCACAGGGAACAGTCACTGAAGAGAAATCAAAGGCTACCCACCACGTTTATCCAAGTCCTACCTCAACGGATGATGGTAAAGTTACCTTCCTGTTTTTAGGTGGAAAGAGTCTTGTAACTAAATTCTGTCAGGAGCCAGCGAGATGTGTGAAAGGCAGATAGATGCTAAAGTAAATGAGAGTTAAAAAGCTTTGCCATACTCTCATCTTTCCAGGTGGCAGGTTTGGAATGCTGATACCTGTGGCTTGGCAAGGTGGACACAGTAACAGATAGACCTGACAAATGGAGATTTTTGGCTTTATTGCAATGCAGTCAGGCTCTATATGAAGTGCATAGGTTCCACAAAAGCAATTTAACTGCTGTATCCTTCAGAAAACAGCAAAAAATAAAGCTCTTCATTTTAATACCTTAAATACATTTACTTCTCTAGCAGATCATTGCTGATTCTGAGCTTCACTGACATAAATTAGGCTTTTCTGATAGGCCCTGGCGTGTGGTGGCCACTAGATGGAAGTGTTCACTGCTCTGCAGGGCTGCTGGGGGCTTGTCTGTGTGCTGTGCCTCTGTAGTACCACACACAGCCACGGGTTTACTGGTCACTACCTCGGGTTCCTGGAAGAGTGTGAAGCCTGGCACGTCCCATCTGTCTGGTAGTCAAGGATCACAGAGATGTGCTGGGCAGAGCTCTCTTCACCTCTGATGGTCTGAGATGAGAAAACAGCCAGGAATTCAAGCAGTGTAATTTCATAGTCATTTGGGTTGGAAGAGATCTTTCAGATTGAAAACAAATTGTTCCTCACCTTGAACCTCAACCTCCCCTGGGGCAGCTTGAGCCCAGTTCCTCTTGTCCTGTCCCTTGTTCCTTGGGAGCAGAGCCCGACCCCCTCCTGTCCCCAGGCTCCTGTCAGGAGCTGTGCAGAGCCTTATTAGCCCTGCTGGGAGAAAAGGAAGTTGAAATCCATTGTTTTTAAGAGTCCTGGAAGTGTTTTTGAAAATCTGTTTCACCATCGTGCCCTGCCCTGTCATTCCCTCTTCAGAACTATAGTTTCTTTTAGAATACTTGTTGAGAGCAGAATTTAGTACAGCAAACAGGATCTTTTGGAATGAATGTAAATCAATAGAAGTTGTTCATTAGGGGATTGGGATGTCTAACAAGGATACAAAAGGACAGAGGGAAATACCACTTGACAAGAAAGCATTTAGGGCAAAGTTCATTCTGTTTATAGAGAGGTGAGAGAAGAGTGACAGACTGGGGGGAGGTGTCTCTGCTATTTCTGCTGTCTTTACTGAATGTCCTCTGGGAGGATTTGCTCTGTCCCATGCTGAGTTCCAGGCCCAGCTGGCCAGGACATGTGGGAGATGGGATGGGAGGAGATGAGCTGGCAGGGACTGGTGCTTCCATGGGGCAGCCAGACATTCTTCTTGCTTCTGCTGAGAAACAAATGGCTGTTTCAAGCCTCTTTGGATCTTAACCTGGGGGGTGTTAGGGTATGAATGTGTGCCACCAGGAAATGAAATGTTATAATTCTTAGCATTAAAATGACCTGATTAGTGTAATGTGTTGTATACAGGCAGAGCACACACCTCCATCCTGTTGGCCAGGTCTAAACCTGCAAGTGCATGGCTGTGCCCAGCCAGGCCACTCCAAGGGCACTGCCTTTATCAGAGGTGACTGATAACCTTACTGTGCCTGACTACAGAAAAGTAAAATACTGTGTGATGTGCTTCACAGTCTGAATCTGATGCTGGATCTCTCTCCCCTTTGCAGATGAATGGCTGAGACCTGTGATGAAAAAAGACAAGCAGGTGCTGGTACACTGGGGCTTTTTTCCAGACAGGTAAAGAAAGGTGGGGGAAGAAAGCAGCCCCCAAATCTTACTGAAGTTTGTTGAAGGAAAGTCTTGGTTAAAACTTGCAAGCAGGAAATTCCACGTCCTCAGACAAGCAGCTCTCTGAGCTTACTGAGTCTTCTCCTGAGGGCAATGCTGTGTGGTTCTCAGCCCTGAACCTGCATGGGGAATGTCCCAGCTGTGGGGGCTGCAGCATCTTCAGCAGAGTGACAGGCTCAGACGTGGCCTGTCTAAAAATTGAACCCAACTACACAGAACAGCTTTCCTGTTTTGGTTCTGGACGACTGTCCATCCCTGTTCATGCTGTGAGACAAGCAGTGGTTGCCTTCTGGAGTAGAACCATGGGGTAAGGGCGTGTTGCTGCCTTTTATCTCAATGGCCAAAGCTTGGACAGCCTTCATCTGGGGTTAGAACTGGGATGTGCATCCCTGTTGGGATCTGAGCAGGTGCTGAGGTTGGCAAAGGAGAGTCTGTTCTTCTGCAGAGCCACTGCAGAGGGTTGTGAATGGAACCAGGCTTCCAAAGGGCAGAGTGAGCTCTTCTGGAAAGCTAGTGAGAGTTCTAACCCCCTGGTTGAACTTTCCTCCACAAAGAGAGGGTTTACTCCCTGGGTTGCCTGCAGGCCTGTGCAGATGGTGGGGAAAGCCTGTGTTTGAGAGAGCTCTCATGTTCCTAGAGGATGCTGAGAGATGGTGGTTGTGCTGTTAGGAACCTCAGTGTATTTGTCATGGCTGCTTTCTGTGTCCAGGTTATGAAAAACTCAGAAGATGATAACCCAGCATTGGCTTCTATTCAAATAGTTTCTTTCAATGTCCTGAGTTCTGCTCTTCTGTGTGTGCACAGAATTCCCAGGAGCTGTGTGCTTAGTCTGGGGGAAGAGAGCAAACAACCACCACACTTAAGTGTCTCTCTTCATGCAGATAAAAAGCTTCTAAATATTTTTATATTTAGGAGTCAAGTGTGTGTTGACTGTGTGTGTGTTTATAAATACCAGTATCAGCAGGAGGAATGCTCTGTACACATCTGCTCTTGCCTGGGACTGCTCCCACTTGCTCAGAATGTGTCTGGTGTCAATTACAAAGTGTTCTGGCTTGTGCTGTTACCCAGTGCAGGTTCTCAGTGCTTAGAAACAGGCTCTTGAGGGGAGAGCATGTGGCCAAGGGAAAGTAAGTAAGGAGTGGGTTGTGCAGCAGTGGGGTTGAGGGAGGGGACCCCTACTCCTTCCTGCCAGGAATCCAGCAGCTCTTGCTGTAAACTCCTGAGGACAGAACTGAGCTAATGAATTGAATGCCAGGCTTTGAACAGGTGACTCAGGCTGCATCCAGACCCTGAATCTAGGGAGGAGATTTGCAGTTTTAAGCTGGAGCTGGCTTCACTGAGACAGCTTTTAAATGCAGTGAACTTTGGACCTCTCCCTTTTCAGTGTGTGCTATGTCTGTAGCAGAAACTAGTGATTATTCCTTTACCTTTCCATTGTGTGGGGAAGACTTTCTTATTCTGCCCCAGCAATATGATTTGCATGTCAGGATTGCTGAATAAATATATCTGTTGGTGATCTTCCTGGCAGAACAGCCCAGGGGACCAATTTGGTTTTCTTTTGCCTCCTCTCATTAGCTATGACACTTGGGTTCATGCCAATGAAATAGATGCTGAAATTGAGGATCCTCCAATTCCTGAAAAGCCATGGAAGGTAAGTCTCTCTCAATAAGCCTCCCCAAGGTGTTGTATTGGTGTTCAGGCTCAGATGTGACTCAGGAGATGTTTTAATGTGCCACTGCATAACAGTGACTGTGTTTCCATATATAGAGTGATATTTCTGGAGCTCTAATGACAATTTCTAAATTATTTCTTTGGTTTGGGGAGGAATGCTGTTGAAAAAGGACTTTATTTTGTGAGTGAAAAGGACAGATTTACACATCCCTTGTAGTGCCCAAATGACTGTGTTTATTTTGGGCTGACTTGAGGTGTTTTCTGTTAGAGGTAAGTGCTCTCCTCCCTGCTGAAGTGCAGCCATCTCCAGGATGAAACCTGACAGCTCATTAGAAGCATAATGGCATTATGCAACCTTTAAGGGGAGGAAGAGGGGGAAATATCAGATCTTCATGATGGTTTTGGAGGAATATTATTAGAGAAAAGAACTATCAGCTTAGAGACCTGAGATGACCACGCATGTATTACAAGGCTTAAAACATGCTTTGTGTGCAGAAAGCTCATCTCCTGTAATATAGAAATGGCAAAAAAAATATTATGAGTTAGAAAACATGGATATGAAGATTTTGTTGAATAGATGAGTACTCAGACTAACATCAACAGCCTTATTTAGCTTCCCTACATAATTACTTTGCTTTCTACAGAAATGATTTGCCTTTCTGATTTAGTTCATTGCAGGTGAACAATACAGAACAGTTATAATCAAACAGGAAATACTGATTTATTGTCCTTTCATTGCACTTACCCATTTATACATAACATGATGTTGTTTTGTCTATGTGCTGTTCCTCTGAAACGTGGAGTTAAGAGCAGCTGAGGTCTGGAAATAATGAGATGTCTGTTCAAGCTCTACTTATTCCAAGGAGTTACCTGTAAATAACTGGAACATGCACTTTGTGTGTGTAAATAGTAGTAAATTGAGTAAGATGCAATGGATTGTATAAATCATAGAGTCTATGATTCTAAATCATTTACTCAGTGATTCTAATTAATGCTTATCTAAAGGGTGAGGGGCAAGAGGCTGGGGCCAAACTCTGGTCAGTGGTGCCAGTGACAGGACAAGGGGCAAGGGGCCCAAACTGGAACCCAGGAGGTGCCACCTGAGCAGGAGGAGAAACTTGTTTGGAGTGAGTGTGCAGAGCCTGGAGCAGCTGCCCAGAGAGGCTGTGGAGTCTCCTGCTCTGGAGAGATCCCAAACCCTCCTGGCTGTGCCCCTGGGCACCCTGCTGGGGGTGAGCTGCTGGAGCAGGGGTGGGATGAGATGATCCCCAGAGGTCCCTTCCAGCCCCACCACGCTGGGATTCTGTAAAGCTCAATAACTTATTCTCAGCTATGTAAATGAGACCTTTATTTGAAGATGGATATTTTAAGTTAAGACAGTCCATCTTTTCTTTCCAGGATATGGCCAACTCGTCTTAATCTTTTTGGTCTTTTGTGGCCCATCTGCTAAGGTGATCTGTGTACTTAGATGATTTTGGTGGTAATTTTCAGCATCCAAAGTACACTCTTGTTACAGAGCCATTGTCCCACAGTCAGATTTTTTTGTCAATATGTTGTTGTGTATTTTAGGTTCATGCCAAGTGGATTTTGGACACAGATATATTCAATGAGTGGATGAATGAAGAGGATTACGAGGTAGATGAGAACAGGAAATCAGTGAGTTTTCGGCAGAGGATCTCCATGAAGAATGAAGAGGTAGGTGGCTCTCTGCTTAACAGGTCAAATTTTTGGGAGTCAAAGTTACTGAAGCTAAGCTAATGGAACAGTTTGAGGTGCCTATGATAACACAGCCATGTCAGAAGAAAATTAAACCAAGTCCTGAGTGTTTGAATCTTGCTCTGTTTTATGTGTGTAGCCTTTGCAGCATCCAGGTGGTGGCTGTAGAAAATCTTGAGGGGTTTTCACATTGATAAAGGGGAGTATTCTGGAGGTGGATGTGGTGTATGTTGTGATACTGTTGCTTTTAGCTTCCCTGGGTAGGTTGTGTTGAGGCAGAGTGTAGCCACAGCATTCCAGTGGCTGTAGTTTCTGGGATGAGCTAACTCCTTCCCTTCCCTGCCAGCCTGTGCGCAGCCCGGAGCGGAGGGACAGGAAGGCAGCAGCAAGCACCAGGAAGAGAAAACATTCTCCTTCCCCACCCCCCACTCCTGTGGAGTCAAGAAAAAAGACAGGGAAGAAAGGGTGAGTGTCCAGCTCCTGGAATTTGAGGTGAAATTTCTTGAAGAAGCACTGATTGGGAGATTTGTCACCTTTCACTTTCTTGCCTGGAGGTTTTGTCTGCATAGCCAGATAAAGTCCACTTCTCACATGCAGCTTGAACAGAGCAGCATTTGTGCCCTACAGATCAGGGTTTTTCCCAGGCCTGGTTTGGTCTTTTAAGAAAATGCATGGAAGGCCAATATTATATCCAGATAAAAGCTTATTTACTGGGGTTTTTGAACTGATTATTCAGGTAGTTATTAGTCTGTTGGGCTCTAGTAAGACAGAACTGGAAATTTATCATAGAGCTGTTTAAGTTGGAAAAGACCTTTAAGCTCCTGGAGTGCAACCATCACCCCAGCACTGCCAGGTCCCCACTGCCCCGTGTCCCTCACCCCACATCTCCACAGCTTGGGAACCCCTCCAGGGGTGGGGACTCCACCACTGCCCTGGGCAGGCCTCCAGGGGAAGAAATTGTTCCTCAGGGCCAACCTCAACCTCCCCTGGGTCAACTTGACGCCCTTTCCTCTTGTCCTGTCCCTTGTCCCTTGGGAGCAGAGCCTGACCCCCCCCCTGGCTCCAGGCTCCTGTCAGGAGCTGTGCAGAGCCAGAAGGTCTCCCCTGAACCATCATCTGCCCTTAGTGGAACTTTTGAAAAGGACAACTGTAAGTGAATTGCTGCTCCCTTGAATCTCTGAGTGCTGCCAACATGCTGGAGACATTTTGGGGTGGATTCAAGAGTGATGTGCAGTGGAGGTCTCCAGTCTTGAAACAGTAGAAAAGACTTAAAACTTGCTTTGTTGTACTAGTATGCAGAGGATGTTTTCCATTAGCTCCCCCAGCACCACTCCCTACCCCCCTCATGTTCTCAGGAGAGTTTTAACTCAGTCCTTTAATCCCTGTATCTGAAGAACAATGTCAGGGTGAGAACATCTGTGGCTTCAGCTGGCAGAGAATTTGTGTGTGATCTGTTTTAGACAAGCAGCCTTATATGGGAAAAGGAGAGGGCAGAAAGAAGAGGATGAGCAAGAAGATCTTACAAAGGACATGGAGGATCCCACCCCAGTACCTAATATAGAAGAAGTGGTACTTCCCAAAAATGGTAAAATATGCACAGACTGCATTCTTTCAGTGTTGAAACAATTGCTTCAATTGCACTGAAAAAATCTGTGTATTTTGTCAAACCTTTGCAGTACTTGGTGTCCATGGGGATCTGTGCCCATCTAAGTTCCTCTAGTCAGGAATTTGAATGTGACAGCTATGGAAGGGCAGCAGATTCACCTTCTTTTGACTTTTTGAAATACATTTACAAAAATCTACTTCAGTGTTTGGTTTCACCTGTTGCAGGATTGCTGTCACCCATTACACAGTTCACATTTTGGGGGGTGGGGTTCTCTGGAGGGAAATAATTGTGTGCTAAGATAAGCCTGCTAAATGAGTGGAAGCTCCAGCAACGTGCCAAGTGCTTTCAGTTCTTAATCCTTTGCAGAGGAGTGTTGATCTGTGCAATACCTGTAAAGTAAAGATAAGTCAGAGAAATAATTCCTTCTGTCAGGTCCTTGGCCCCACATCCTCCCGGGTGCCTCACGATTTGGTTTCTGCCTGGTGTGGACTTGCACCTAGGAACTGTTCCGTGTTGTACAGGTGGGAGCAGTGTGGGGCTGGGTCTGCTAACTGCAGGAATAGAAGCTGCTTTGTGTTCAGATGTGGGATTACAGGGAAATCAAACAAATGCTCCCTTGTACTCCACCCGCACAGATGAACTCTTCTGAACTGCAAAGACACAACCAACAAAACTGGGTATTGATAAGACAGTAGAAGCATGCTGGACTTTGGTAATTGTATCTTGGCCAGTGGTTACTCATCAGAGTTCCAATCTTGCTTACTTTTGTAGTGAACCCAAAGAAGGACAGTGAGAACACGCCTGTGAAAGGAGGAACAGTGGCAGACCTTGGTAAAAGAAACACCCAGCCCCCTCCAGCAGCCCCTTCCCTACAGGCTACAGTCTTGCAAGCCAATGGAATGCATGTTTTTAAATCTTAATTTTTAAGTGGAATCTCTAATTCAGGCTTGTACTGAAGTCTGTATTTTATGTATTCAACTTGAAACGTATTGACTCTTTTCACTGGAAAGGCTCTTCCCATGTAGGCATCCTTTTTTAGATTATCTTGCTAAGATATGTAGGTTCTTTCTGGTAGAATTTTCCTGTTGTTAGTGGGAATCAAGATGAATCACAGGTTCCCCAAGCTTTGGTGTAAGAGAGATAAAGTGGTGTCCCACAGCCTGTTACACAAGGATACATCTAGGGCTCTGGGAAAGGTGGTAATTAGATAAAGATTCCTAAATGTGGAAAAGTTCTAATTGTCCTTCCTCTGTATTCCTTTCTGTTCCCTTGTCTGGGAAGCTCACTGCCTGCAAAAGGGTGGGATTGCCTTAATGATGTGTGGTCTACTTTGCTTTCCTTCTCACTTCCCTCCCAAAACAAATAAAGGATTCATTCCAATTAAGCAGTTGCACTGCTAGAAAGGCTTGTGAGCAATCAGACTCCTCACATGAGTGTAATTCTCCATGCTTCTGCCTTTCAGATGAACAGGATGAGGAGACAGTGGCAACTGGAGGAAAGGTAACAGCAGCCATTTCTTACTAAATTGGATAGAAATGGGGTCACAGAATCGTGGCCTGGTTTGGGTGGGAAGGGACCTTTCAAGGTCATCCAGTCCAGCCCCTGCAGGGACAGGGACATCTGCAGCTAGAGCAGGGTGCTCAGAGCCCCCCCAACCTCCCCTGGGATGGTTCCAGGGATGGGGCAGCAACCACCTCTCTGGGCAGCCTGGGCCAGGGGCTCAGCACCCTCAGTGTCAGACATTTCTTCCTTATTATCTGGTCTGAATATGTCCTCTTCTGTAAAAACATCCCCCCTTGTCCTGTCAAGATTTTAATCTCATTTTCAGTAACTCTTAGCCTATAATATTTCTCAAGTGATCCAGAAGATCAAATTAGTTATGAATTTGTTCAGCTATTGTAAAAATTCTACAAGTGCTGTGAGATTATTTTGTATTTCCAAGTATTATAAATGAGAATGAGGAGACAGCTGCAAAATCTTTTCAAAGCAGCATATTTTCAGACACAAGACTTTTCAAAGGTTCTGCTTTTTCTCTGAGTTTCACAACTAAATTTAAACCCTGCATAGTCTTCCTGGCCATTATAACAGAGTTGCCAGTGTAGTTTGGGTTGCATTGTTGGTGTGCCAGGCACTATTTTTAACAGCTTATCTGGAGCAAGGGGTTTGGACGAGGTGATCTCCAGAGGTCCCTTCCAACCCCACCACGCTGGGGTTCTGTGAGTGGCCTGGCACTGGAGGACTCTGCAGCATTAGTATTTGTTCCATGTTAGATTGGAGGAGCTTTGCCTTTTACACTGGGGTTCTGTGAGTGGCCTGGCACTGGAAGACTCTGCAGCAACATTAGTATTTGTTCCATGTTAGGTTGGAGGAGCTTTGCTGGGGTTCTGTGAGTGGCCTGGCACTGGAGGACTCTGCAGCATTAGTATTTGTTCCATGTTAGATTGGAGGAGCTTTGCCTTTTATGTCCTGCACTACACAGTGGGTTTGGGGGGTCATGGTCTGTTACTCTTTTGTGAATGCATGTTGAGAGGAGAAGGGTGTTGGATGTTGAAGGAATGATGACAGGAAGGACTTTTCTGAATGGCTGTTGTCAGATCACTAAATATATTTAGAATGATACCTTGTAGTCTTTTGGGGAAATTTAGTCCAGAAAAAGATATATCATTGATACCAGTGACTCACAGACCTTGCTTTAGGGACAGTTATTTTTAACAGGCTGTTCTGTTTCTCTGAAATGAGTCTGGGTTAGTAACTCAGGTGAAGAAAACCCTTTAATGGTGAGCTGCCTGCAGGCTCTCCACATGGCACCAGGGGGTTTCTTGTGCCATTTGTACCATGTCCTGACCCACTTACACTACCTCTGTGCCCTTCCCTTCATCATTGTGGATCACAAACTGGATGTGTACTGGAACTGGGGTTGCAGAATACCTCATGCTCACAAGAGGCTTCTGTTGTGAAGCGACAGAGAATGACCAAAGACTTCTCCTCTCCTTGGGAACCTTATAAAACCTTGCTCACTGGTGTCCTGACAGCCCTGTGTGAGCAAACTCACAGGTCTGCTCACCCTCTGAGTGGAAGCAGATGCAGGGACACGTGGAGTTACAAGTGGAACTTAATGTCTCTACTCCCCAAGAGAGAGAGATCCAAGACCAGCTGTAAGATTGATCAGAGGGAGTTTATCCAGGCAAGAATTTAGTGTCGTGGGACAGTTTGGCAAACATGAAGCTATCACTGCTGACAAGTGTCCCCTGGTGAAACTGAAAGTGATGAATCTGATGTCCTTTAATGCTCTTCTGAGGAGTGAGAAGGTTAATGGGGGAAGAGTGGCATAAAGCACAGCCCCCCTTGGGGGGTATCAGAAACCTGCCCAGTGGCAGTAGCTGCAGAGGGCAGAGACTGAGTCAGGAGAAGTTTAATCTGCACAGATTGGAAAGGGCTCATTTTGGACCCACGTGGTGCAGACTGAGAGTTGTCAGGTGTGTTTCTAACAACCAGCTAACCACGGGGTTCCCTCTGTGACACAGGAGGATGAAGATCCCAACAAAGGTGATCAGAGTCGCTCCATCGATCCAGGGGAAGATAATGTCACAGAACAAACCAACCACATCATTATCCCAAGCTATGCATCGTGGTTTGACTACAACTGGTAAGGAAGTGATTGGGAACTGGGGGGAGACTTGGAGTTTTGGTGGGTTTCTCATAAATCAAGTTGAGTGATGGAGGTAACTTTGGTTTAGGTCTAGTTCCCATACACGGGTAAATCTTTTCCCTTTAAAAATCTTTCTGAGCTGACTTCTGGCAGTTTTCAGGGCTGGGGAAAGAGGAAGGGAATTTCCAACAGCACAGATCTTCACTCTTGCCTTCTCAGCAGTTTTTGCTTTGCTTTTTCTTTCTTTTTCCCTTCCATGGCAGAATAATTCCTTACTCTTCCCAGCTTCTCTTGTCCTTGTGTGATCTTTCTATGTTTATATCTATTTCTGAAAGCTGGTGGCTTTTAATTTTGCTTCAAATCTTGCCTTTGAGGACAAGTCACTGGTTATACCAGGAGGATGCTTCCTTCATTCTGGAATACTCCCTGGAGCCAGAGGTTTGTGGTGTGCTGTGACCATACAACTCCCTATAGTAACCCCATATTCTCTGTATACTCAGACTTTTATGGTCTGGAAAGAGAAATGATTGGGAATTAAAGGCCCTCTGCAAGTCCAACTCTTTAAGTAGTACTTTTTAAAAAGAAAAATTGCTTTGGAAGCAGACTGAGGAAGAGTCAGTTGTCTGGAAGGGCTGTCATTTGTTGTCTGTCAGGTGCTTCATGGGTAAAAACCAACCAACCACTGTCTGCAGCCCCCCAAATTACAAATACTTCCTCAGTGTCTCTGTTCACAAGTAATGTAAAGCAAGCTGAAGAAAATTCTGATCTACTTCTCAGTGTTTTCTGGACTGCTGGGTTAGAGTAGTCCTTGCTAATATTAATTTTCTAGTAAAAAGATAAATTTTATTTAATGCTCAGTTCAGTTTCAGTGTAATCTCTTATGCTCTGGGAAATTTCATTGCTGAACTAGATAATTTGTGACTAAAATCTGAGTGGTTTATTGATTAATCTTCACATTATTCTCCTATGAAAGTAAGTGATGGCAGCTTACAGGGACAGTGGCATGGTAGGTTAAAAGCTGAACGTATGGGAGGAAGGAAGATGTGTAAAGAATGTATTTTTCTGTGTTTCCTCTAAAAGTAACAATTCTTAAATGACCATTGTAGTTCTCCAGGTTTTGACTTGCATAAAGCATGTGCTGTTCTGCAAGTTTCTGTCTTAAGTTACTCAAAGGAGCCCACAATTTCTGGCACTTTTTTTTATAAAAGGGAAGCTTTATTGTTTCCTTACTTAGTAAAAGATGGGTTAAATCTTAGGTCCAGCAAAGAATTTGTGTGTTAAGGTGTTAGAAAAGAAAAATTATGTGATTAATCAGGTTCTATATACTCTGGTTTTTTACTTGTTATAATTCCACTTGGCAGTGAAGACCCTCCTACAGATCATGTCATGTGGATAACACAAAATGATGCTGTTCATCTGTTGCTGGTAGAACTCCACAGCTGCAGTCACCCTGTGATTAAAACTTTTAAGGACCAAATTTTCTCATTTATGTTGAAATAAATATCACTTCCTCCCATCCTTTATTTAGGAAACATGAGAATGTGATTTCCTAAGTTCCTGCAGTGCTATTGGTGTTGTCAGGCTGGTGGTAGCTGCAGAGTGGAAGATTCTAATGAAAGAATGTTTGAACTGAAATACTTCACCTGGAGCAGCTGTGGAAGGAAAAGAAATTCTCTGTCAAATGCCTGAAGCTGAATTTTCTGTGCTCTTTACCTTAGTTTTTGTGATACATAGCATCTCATGTGTCCTCAGTTCTGCTCTTCTACAGGTGGTTGATTTTTCCTCTGTATTTTTTCCTTAGAGTGCAGAAGGGAAGAGTTATTTTTCAGACAGTGTTTAGTTGCTTCACATAGCCATAATTAGGAGTTTATTTTCCCCAACTGACCAAGGAGGTACTTGCTGTGTTCCTGAAGCCAGTCTCCTACCTGACCTGGGAGCACTGATGACTGTAGATCCAGCTTCAGAGCTGGACTCAAAGCACCTACTTAGATCTTCTCAGTATGTTCCATTAAATCTTGGCTTCTTCAAGGTATTGGGTCTTTGCTGAATGTTCATACTAACTGGGCTGGAGAACAAAGAGGCTTCTGTTGGAAAGCCCAAGTCCTGGAGGCACAGCTGAAAAGGGGCTGCTCAGTGCTCTTCAGAGCTAGGGCAGCAGTGGGTGCAAGGCTTCCTTTGCTCAGGACTGAATTTTGAGATCCTTTTTTCTTGCACCTTTGCTTATGCAATCAAACGAGCAAATTTCAAAGGGTCCTAAATAAAATAACCCTTGCTAGAAATGTTCCCCCTCAAAATAGTAGTTTGAAGGTGTTCAGAGTCCTCCAAGGTTCAGTATTTGACATCTGAATTTTGGTTTTGTTACAGTATTCATGTGATTGAACGTCGTGCTCTTCCTGAATTCTTCAATGGAAAAAACAAATCCAAGACTCCAGAAATGTAAGTAAAATATGTGACTATAAGCCTCAGAGTGCAGCAAGATAAAAGAGCTTCCAGCTTGATGAATTCAGATGTGACCTGAAGTGATGGGGCCAGGCTCATCACTGAGGTTTGTGACAGGAGAAAAATAGATCAAACTGAAAACCAGTGAGTTCTATCCTTTTATAAATGAAATTTTAACTCAGAAGGTGAAGCACTGAGATGGGGCCCTGGAAAGCTGGGAATGTTCTTCCGTGGAGTCTTTCAGGCCTGGCTGGACAAAGCCCTAAGCAACCTGGTCAGAATTAAGTGCTGACCATGGTTTGTGTAGGAAATTGGCTTAGAGACCTCCTGAGGTCCCTGGCACCCTGGGTGATGGTCAGTCTGTAGTCTTTACTTGCAGCCTCTCTGCATGTCTGTGGCTGCATCATAGTGACTCCAAGGTGTGCTTGATCCAAAGTGTATTTCACACTAACTCTGTTCCCTCAGTTTTACTAGTCAGTGTAGTTTTGTTCTGAGGTTTCTAGGACTGCAAACAGATGGAATTGTGGAAGAATGCTTCTCTTCTGTATTTGCCATTGATGTGGCCATCACATGTCATCCTTCCTCCTTCAGTAGACATCAAAACATCAGGTCTCCTGATGCCTGTCTGTGAGCTGCTGCTGGTTATTGCTGATGAGTGAGCTCCTCCTAATCCTGATGTATTCCTACAGATGTATTTTTGTTGCCATTTAGTTACTGTAGGAGTAGCATGTGGTCTAGGCTTTGTGTTTTCTTTTTAAATAAAGTAGAAGCATCCTTCTGAATGGAGATGTCTTGCCTCCAGCTGAATTTTCAGGCCAAAGAAAATACTGTTTGAAAAGCTCACACAGGTTCATTCTTGTGACAGTAGTGCCTGGGGGGTTGTTTCTGTCTTGAAAGGGATTTTAACTAAATACTAGTTGACTTCTGTTTCTCTTTGTTGACAAGTTTTAGCTGATGGGTCATGTCATTGTCAAAAACCGACTCCCTTCAGGATAAACTTTAGGGGTGTTTCTGTCTAAGGCTTCTCTCTTCACCTAATAATGTGGCCTTAACTAATAAATACTGAATTAATTCTTGCAGCTGAGATCACTTAAAGTACCTGTTCTTGAGCAAGTGGGAATCCAGTTCTCCCCAGGAGCATTCCCAGATGTTCCTGAATGTTCCTCTGTGGAAGAAGCTCCCTTTCTGCCTACCCCACATTCAGCACAGAGGAGCCCAACACCTTGTCCCAGCGACTTTCACAGATGATTTGATCAGAATGAAGATGTGGGGTCTTGGCAGGGCTGTGTACTTGCAGCATCTGTCTGCTGATGCCTTGCCCTTGGAAGGCTTTGCTGTTCCATCTCTGCACCATTGATATTTTTGGTTACCAGCTGTTTTTGCACACTGCATATGAGACATCTCCATCTTGAATCTTCCAGAGGCAGAACTCTGCTTAGATCACTCTGGTTTGAGCACGTCTTGGTGCAGGGGACTCACATCTGTTTGGCACATTGGGGTTGTTCCCCCTATAGAGCAATAATTCTATGGTTGTTTATTTTGTTCTGAACAGTTTGTGTTAGGGAGCATTAGTACATTCCAGAAAATTCCTGAAAGTACTGAGGAAGTGTGTGAAGCAATGTCTGCAGTGTAGGAAACAGGCTGAAGACCTCATCTGGAGGATTGTCCAGCTCTGGAGTCCTCAGCACAGCAGAGCCAGGGAGCTGCTGGAGCGGGGCCAGAGGAGCCCCAGCAATGCCCCGAGGGGGGAACCCCTCTGCTGGGAGCCCAGCAGGAGAGAGTTGGGCTGGGGCAGCTGAGAGGAGAAGGCTCCAGCTGGGGAGACCCCCTTGGGGCCTTTCTGTGCTTAAAGGAGCCTTTCAGAAAGCTGGGGAGAGACTTTTGAGCAGGGCCTGTTGGGACAGGACAGGGAGGGATGGTTTGAAACTCAAAGAGTGAGATTTAGACTAGAGAGAAGGGAGAAATTTTGGACACTGGGGCTGGTGAGCCCCTGGCCCAGGCTGCCCAGAGAGGTGGTCACTGCCCCATCCCTGGCACCATCCCAGGGGAGGTTGGGGGGGCTCTGAGCACCCTGCTCTAGCTGCAGATGTCCCTGTCCCTGCAGGGGCTGGACTGGATGACCTTGAAAGGTCACTTCCAATCCAAAACCTCCCATGATTCTGTGAACCCCAAACGTTGCATACTTGAACTCTTGTGCACTGAACTATAAGAATCTCAAGGGGTCCCTCCTGCTTTAGCTGTTCCCAGCTCCCTGAGTGGGCAGAGCTGTGCTGGCTTCTGGGTTCTTGCCCTCTGCTTCTCAAAGATCTTGTCTCCATCTTGCTCTTCCCTCACCTTTCCTTACTGATGTTTTTATGCATTAAATAAACCCACCCATAAGAACAGCAGTGTTCTGTTCAGTGTACTCCTGGTTTTCTGCACAGTTATTTTCTTCTAGGTTCAGTATTTAGCCTGTTTCCAGGTGGACACCAGATCCAGTCAGTTTTTCTGCAGCTGGTGGTCTTGTTGGTTATTTGGTTAGTGGCCAGGCTACAGCTGTAGTCAGAGTGTGATTTGGAGTGGGGCAGGGATGCATTTTTGTTTCCACCACAGATGCAATGTCCACCTTTTAGAAACAGAAGCTATGACCACGTGGACATCCCTGAGCTTTGCCTGTGTCCCGTGTTTGCAGCAGAGCTGCAGCCAAGGCCCAGTGGAGCTGCTGCTCACTCTCCTCTCTGCATTACTAGTGCTGGAGGAGCTGTCTTGTCTTTTACCTGCTGACATGTGGTGCCAGACTGAATCCTGCTGCTTTTGGTTGCTATTTTCAAAGTAGTCAAGGTTGGAGTTGCTTAATCCTGTAGCTTTGTTTGCTCACAAATATTTGTTGCTTTGTAATTTTAAGCATGGCTTGATGTGCTCCTGATCCAAATGCAGAGGAAATCCAGAATGAAACAATCTGGAAGAGATGGGGCATGTTCAGTGTGTAGATATTTGTTATAAACCCTACTTACCTGCTACTTTTGATACCAATTCTTAAAGTCTTACTTCAGAACATGGTTTAGTGGTCACAGGAGTGTTGGGTTGATGGTTGAACTTGATCTTAGAGGTCTTTTCCAACCTTAATTATTCTGTTATTAAATTTCACTAATAAAAATTACCCGTTGCTCTTTGCTGGGCAGTTATAGAGGTGTTGGGAAAGGTGAATCCTAAGCCACACTCTAAGCTGTGTTAGCCATCAGTGTGCATGAGGAACGTGTCCATGTCCTGCAGATACCTGGCGTACCGCAACTTCATGATCGACACCTACCGCCTGAACCCTCAGGAGTACTTGACCAGCACTGCCTGCAGGAGGAATCTCACTGGGGACGTGTGTGCTGTCATGAGGTAAAGGCCACAGGTCTTGCAGCCACTGCCTGGGCTTTGACAGTGAGAGATTGGAGCTGTGTCAGAAGTGGGAGTGTTTTTTGCAGGACAGCCTAGGCGTGGGCAGTGGCCCCCGAGGTGCTGAGGGGCAGACAGCTCCCCCCTCTTCATGGTTACCACACTGTTTTATGCTGTTGTTTCTAGCCATGCCCATGGAGTTTCAATCTTAACTTGTGATCATTTAGGTTCTGCTGTTTAGTGTGAATGTGGAGGGTTTTTTTCAGCAATTCCAGTTCTGCATCTCAGTTTTGTCAGTTTTGTGTTTGCCAGAAGTATAGAACTTGCTGGATGTTGATTTGGTGAGGAGCTACAGATAGCTGAGGGAAGCAGATCAGTGGCTGTGCAGCCCTCAGGATCCAGACACTGTCTGCAAACGGTTCCATGCACGCAGCCCCAGCTTTGCTTTGCCTTCATCCTCAATTAAGGATAAATTAAATGAATTCCTGTTATCTGTAACCAAAACCATCATGTTTGGTTATGCAACGTGCTGAAGTGCACTCAAGTGTGCACAGACTCCTGCTGTGTGATTGGTATTGCTGTTTGGGAAGGAATATAGAAAATTCTAGATCTGTTTAAGCCTCCTCCTTTGCTGTCTCTGCAGCATCAAGCATAAGCAAGGCTTTAGTTCTTCAGAGCTTAATTTGTCACACTGTTCCACAGAGTTCATGCTTTCCTGGAGCAGTGGGGTCTCATCAACTACCAGGTGGATCCAGAAAGCCGTCCCATGGCCATGGGTCCTCCTCCTACTCCTCACTTCAACGTGCTGGCTGACACCCCCTCAGGGCTGATGCCTCTCCACATCCGCACTCCCCAGGTGAGCCCTGGGGTCACACCAGCCTGTGCCTGCCTGAGCTCTAGCCAGGGCCAGGTCACATGCCCACGGGGTAACTCGTGCACTATTTAATGGAACATTCCTTTCCTGAGGCTGCACCTCAAATCCTGGGGTCAGTTTTGGGGCCCTCACTCCCAAAAAGGATCTTGAGGGGCTGGAGTGCCCAGAGAAGGGCAATGAAGCTGGGGAGGGGTCTAGTGCCCCTCTCACCTCTCTCATAACACTTCTTTGCAGGTTCCTGCTGCTCAGCAGATGCTGAGCTTTCCTGAGAAAAACAAAGAGAAGCCCACTGATCTGCAGAACTTCGGCCTTCGCACGGACATTTACTCCAAGAAGACTTTAGCCAAGGCAAGTGGTGTGGCTGCAGATGTCCCTGCTCGCTGCAGGGGGGTTGGACTGAATGACCTTTAAAGGTCACTTCCAACCCAAACCATTCTATGACTCTATGAAGTATGTTGGGATTTTGGTTCCCCCTGTGCCTTCTATTCAGCTTTCTTCCTCAGGTGTCCTCCACGAGATGACATTGAGACAACTTATGCTGCTCTTATGTTCCTCTTCTAGATTTCTTCTGTCTCAGTGTAGGGTCCTAAGATGCATGGTTGTGCTGGAGGTTGGATTTTGTAGAAATAAAGACCTGTAGCTATCTCAAACTAGTCAATACTGTCAGTCTTCAAACCCTGAAGTCTTGTTATGTCATTGTGTATTTTACCTGATTGGCTCAGTTATAATAGAGGTACAAATACTCACCCAATTCACAGATCTTTCACTGGTTCTAGACTCTTGTTCTATTTACAAGCAAAGAACTGGAGCAGATTTGTTTGCAGAAGCTGATTTCCTTTTGTTTGGTGCATGGCAATTGCTTTTTTGGCTGTTCTTACCAGAGGACTGATCAGCTGCTGGATGACTCACTTTGGTGAACGTTCTCTTCGGGTTAATGATCTGTTTGAAATGCATCTTCAGATAGGATGGATTTACTTCTAAAATCCTTTTCCTTCTGCTGTGGTGTTGCACAGAGACATCAATCTAGATAATGTTCTTTCCTAAGCAGGTGACAAGCTGCTTTTCTCTTTATTTGACATGTAATGGATTAAGGTGTCTGTAATTAAGAAAGTTTACTAGAGGAAGTTAATTAGGGGAGGTTTTCACCACAAGTTTTGGAACTCTTAGAAAATCTCAGGAGTTAAGCCTGAGATACAGATTTGGGAGCAGCAGCCCATGGGGCCAGTGATTGCTGAACCTGCAGATTAACTTGCTTAATTACTGTGTCTGCAAAGATTTATCAGTTTCTTACCGAGTTACTGATGAACTTCTAGGTGGGCTTCTTTTTGGACCAGCATGAATCTTACACAGCCCAGCCTGGCTGCCTGGAAGCAGAGGTTTGGTGGGGGCTGAAGTTATGCTGACATGAACCCTGTTGGGTTGAGAGAGGTGCCCTTTAAGCTGGGAGAATCCCAGGAGTACCAGAACGAGTGGTACCAGCTCCTGGAGGGACTGCAGCCTCCTTCAGCTCTGGCTTGGGTGTGTTCCCTTGTGTCTCTTCCCTGCTGCTCTCCTCTGCTGCAAGCTGTGGTGTAAATTGCTCTGTTCTTGGCTTCATTTTCTTGGCCAAAGCCAAGCTGACCAGATTGCCATCAGCACTCCTGTGGGTTTTTGACATTTGGGAAGATCCTCTTTTCTGTTTGCTGTATATGCAAGCAAAATGAGTTGTGAGCCAGGAGAAAAGGCCAACAAATCAATTTGCTTTAGCTTGGAATCAAAGAGGAGCGGGAGGTTCTCCTAGATAGGTTGGGAAGGTGGGATCTGTAACCCTCAGATTCCCCAGAAACTCTGTGAGCCTCCTTGCCTGTGTGCCAGAGCTGTGTAAGTAAATGGTGTGATCTGACCCACGGTACGAGGTAGCCAGGGCTTGGTGAGCTGTGAGTAGGAAGGCTGTGAAAAGTTGGAGTGGATTAAATAAGATTCTTCCCCTTGTCTCCTTGAAGTTTTCTTTACAAAAGTTTTGTGCAAAGAAACCTGTATTTCACTTTGTTTTTCCTGTCTTTTGTAGAGTAAAGGTGCAAGTGCTGGAAGAGAATGGACAGAACAAGAGACACTGCTGCTATTAGAAGTAAGTTTGTGGAGGGTCTGGGGCTGGGAAACCAAAGAATGCACAACACTGTGTGCTTTAAAAATCCACATAGGGCTTAATAGTTTTTTTGAAGTGTACTCAGATGACAACTTCATGCTTTAACAGAAACAGAGCTTAAGAGTGGGAGCAACATCTTGAGAGGCAGCTGGTGTGGCTGGAGGAGGAGGGTGGTTGTCTGTGGACACAGGGCTGCCTTTCTCTCTGGTGTGGTTATGGCTTCTGAATTGCTTAAAGGTTACAGCTCTCCCTCCAAACAGTATCTCTTCATTTCACCATCACAGCTGTGAGAATGTTAGTGCTAAAAGGAGGTGGCAGGAACCTCTGTGGACTAGGGGAGCTTCATGTGCTTTAACGTTCTGTTCTACCTGACTTGTGTCTGCAAACCAGAAATTCAGTGTTTGAGAATGTTTGCATGAACTCAAGAACAGACCTCACACTGCAGAAAGCTCTTTCCTTTATCAGAAGTGACTAGTGGTATGAAATAAATGCCCTTTGAGTGTTGGTTTATCTGCCACTAAGGTGAATATCTTGAAATTCTGCTGAAGGTTCCTGGCTCTGCCATAGCATGGGAAAGGAAACTGCTAATTTTTGAGGTTAAAATAGTTAAGAAACAGATGAGTCTGCTTCCTGTCTCCTGCCACTAAGAAGGGAAGCTCTTTATTTGGTAGCTCTTTGATACTGTACATCTCCTCATTCCTTTTGCCACATAGCTGCACTTGATGTATTCTTTAAGCTTTTTCTGGAGGTCTACAAGCAATGCATATGAGATGATTCCAGTCACATTGGTACTGTAAAAACGAGGTCAGAGAACTGTTAACTCACTAGAATCCTCTTTGTCCCCAGATTGCTTAATCTGATGCTCTTGAACACGTGGTAATTGTCAGGTCTCTTGGAGTTCCAGTCTAGGGTGAAAACCATCACACAAGGTGCACTGTAGAAGGATGTTTGAGTCTCACACTCACATCAGGGCAGCATTGTTCTTGGTGGCCTGAAATAATTAATGTGCTGCCACTTCCTATAAAGAAATTCTCTACCAAGCTTTCTTCTACAGGAACATTTTTGTGATGAAGAGATGGGGTGGTTAGTTTGTTTTTTTCTTATGTAATTCAGAGTTCTAGTATAAGAATTCCAATTCAAGGGGCTTGTGTGTGTGTTTGTTTTTACTTGAAGAGAGAGTGTAAAACAGACAGCAATTACATGATTGGTCTTTTTTTCTCTTTCCATGTGTCAGTAAACCCATTGAAAAGTTATTTCATGAGGAAAGGCACGGACAATGGATCTTGACAGTGATGACAAATACTCAACTACTGTGTGTGGTTGCTTTTCTGAGCTGGCCAAAGTGCTGCTTAGCTGAAAACAGCTAAGATGTCTCTTGTGTACATTCTTATATGGAGAAACAAGACTAATATCTGTATCTGGTTTCTCTCCTTACTAGTATTATTTAGTAAAATTCATTATGTTTTGTATGTTTGTAGTTTAGGGTCATACACAGCCTAAGGAAATAATCTAGATGGCACATTCTTCACTTCAAAATAGGAACCAAAAACCCCCTAATGTCTTGAGATAGCAATTTTATTTAATGTGAGTTTAAATTAATAATGTTTTTGTTCTTCATTCGTTGTGGGTTTAACCTATGAATAAATCAGTAAAGAGGATATCAGTTCAAGCATAAGTAATTCAGCTGTAACGAGCCAGCTCAGCCCAATTAAATCCTCAGGGCAGCTTTGGGCAAATATATGCGGTGAAGTTCCAAAGAATAAATCTTATCTAAAATAATTATTGTCCTTCTGCCTGTTGACTGAATAAATTAGGGGCAGGAAATGCCACTTCCCTCCCAGAACCATCCTCCCTGCCACACTGCTGCTCTGCCTCTCCACGGAGCACTATTCTTGCCTAGTTAAGTGCATTTTTCAGCTATTTATAGTAAGGACAACTATTGTGAGAGCTCGTGTGTCTAGCAGGAGAATAACAAGCCTGAAGGAGGATGAGCAGAAAGTGCTGCCTGGCCAGGAAAAGCAGAGCTGGCCTCATCTGCTAGCGTGGTTGAGAATGGGTAGACAGTGACACAACTCACAGCACTGAGATGAAATTAGGGGGAGCAAAATGAAGATTGCATGTTGAATTGTTTCCCCATGGGTGTGACCTAGTGAACTCACTCATTCCTTTAAACACTTGGATCAGACAGAGGTCAGGAGAGTGGCTCATAAGCAGCATGGACCAGGCTGTCCAGTGAAGCCTGTCCTTGGTTCAGTCTCAGACCAAATTATTCTTTCCACTGAGCTTTCAAAACCTGTTGTGTTGTCTGGCCTGTGGCCTTCAACAGCTCCTGTGTTGCTCTTTCTGCTGGTGGAGTTCTGGTGGAGCACAGCATTGCCCTAGTCTGGAGCTCACTTGGCTAATCTTTGACCCAGTGTTTTGAGGGAAAGCTCCTGCAGAAGACCCTGCTCCCTCCATGGAGTGTATCTGAATGGATATATACTGAGTGGATGTATTTCTTCCCTGCTCCCCTCCCAATTTAAGCAGTGAGACCTAGCTGAGAGAAAGAAACTTGAAATTCACCCAGCTAAAGCTGAAATGACATCCAGGAGGCTGAAACTCCCCATCCACTGCAGGCAACTTGGTCTATTTTTCTCTAATTTGTTCAGTGCTTGTTGGATCTCTAACACTTCTGGATTTAACTCCTCTGTCCTTTTAGCCATTCTGCTCTCACATCTCTGGAAATGCTCCATGCTTGGCATTTTTCCCCAACATCCACAACCTTCAACATCTGTGCCATGCCCGAGGGTCCTGTTCAGGTAGACTACTTTGTCTTTGAAGAATTCTCATGGCTTTTTTTAGCTGTCACTTTACCTCCACAACTGCTGCAAGGAAAGAAGTTTGCTTGGAAACTCCTGGATTTAAAAAAAAAAAACCTAAATATTGTCATGTTGATGGAAAAATAATGGTTTGTGTGTAGTCCTGCAGGCGAGTGTCTTCTGAATGCACAACCTCCATACATATAGTAACTTCTTGTGTGGCCAAGTCCCTTCTCAGATGAGGGAACTCTGAATGCATGAGGCCTCTGGCTCTATCTTCTACTTGTCTCTAGTAACTCAGAGAAACCCCCAGCACATTAACTTTGCATACCTGTGTGTGCTCCTCAGACACGTTGGATGCATCCTCCTCATGGTGGCTGCCAGAGACAGTCCAGCCAAGCAGCCCAGCTGCTCTCCCTTCTGCCTTTCTCCTCTGAAGGGTTGTGCATGTGGAAGGTTAAGTCAGTCTTGTGTGTTACCCTGAAGGTTGAAACTCCTGGTGGTTCTCAGCCTTGTGGGAAAGATTTCAAGTCTTGAAAAGGCATTAACTTCACTTGTTGTTCACATTCATGCTTAAATGGACTAAGCTTAATGCTTGCTTGGGGACGCTCAGTTGTCATGAGGAGTTAGTTAAGGAGAAGGATGAGTTCTGTGTCTGCTGCAATGTATTATACCTGTGGACAGGTGCCTTAAGGCCCATGGCAGCCTGCCTGGTGGCCAGCAAGTCAGTAAGGCCTTGTAGAAGAACCATTGAGTGGTTTGGATTAGAAGGAACCTTTAAAGCTCATTGAATCCAACCCCCTGCAGGGAGCAGGGACATCTGCAGCTAGAGCAGGGTGCTCAGAGCCCCCCCAACCTCCCCTGGGATGGTGCCAGGGATGGGGCAGTGACCACCTCTCTGGGCAGCCTGGGCCAGGGGCTCACCACCCTCAGCATCAAGAATGTCTTCCTTCTCTAGTCTGAATCTCCCTCTTTTAGTTTCAAACCATTCTTCCCTTGTCCTGCCCCAACAAGCCCTGCTCAAAAGTCTCTCCCCAGCTTTCTGACAGGCTCCTTTAAGTCCTGGCAGGCCCCCAGCAGGTCTCCCTGGAGCTTTCTCTTCTCAGCCTGGCCTCACAGGAGAACTGTTGCAGCCCTTGGATCATTTTTGTGGCCCTAACTGGATTCTCCCAGCAGTCTGATAGAGCTTCACAGCCTGTCCTTCCCCCTCCCCAGCTGTGGCTGAAGCAGCTGCTCACTCCCTGGGACACAGCTTGGAGTTCCATTTACCTTCGTGTTTGTTGAAGGACAAGTACAGTGCAAATAGAAATCCAGTTTCTCTTCTCATTAAGCTTAGAAATGAGGATGGGATCTGCAGCTCACCCAGAAGGGTGTTTGCCACCCTCCCTCAGGCCTCTGGTATGAGCTACCTTCAGTCCCAGTGTTCTGTTAGGTCTGGGACTTGCAGATCTCATTTTTGGTTTTATGTTTAATATATTTTGCCTAGATCTCAAATGGTGTTTTACTGTTTCTTGGTGAGTGGATTATTAATTATCTCAGTAATGTAGAAGTTAATCATTCAGGATGCTTAAATATCTATTTTATGCTATCCAGATGCCTAAATACTAAAAGTTTTCAGGGGAAAAAAATACTTGTTGGGTCCAGAGAAGGGCAATGAAGCTG
>NW_008603522.1:0-15527 GCF_000691845.1 Merops nubicus | reverse complement strand
ATCCCAAACAAATGCACACTGTTATCCCCTAATCCTACCAAAGGACCTGGGGCTGAGGCCCCAGTAATAATGAGAAAGAGTGCTAGGATGTAATCCTCATGTCTCTATACCTATTGCTTGCCCTGCTCAATGCAGGGTGGAGAATTCCTGGCAGCTACATGGCAAAGGACAGGAAACATTTTTGGATCTGGTCACTGTGTCCCTTGCAATGTGTTTGCTGTTGATACAGAGAACTGGGCATTGTTTGGCATCACTTCTGTCCCATCTCAGCACACAGCTGGCTGGGAAATCAGCCTTCTGTGGAGAGCAGGCTCTCAGTGCTCATGAGATGGGACTGTCAGCTGCACTTGGCTGTGTAATTTTAGGGAGTTTGCTCTCTGAAACTACATTATCTGGAAGAAACTGAAATCCAAGAGGTTTCAGTGTTACTTCTAACAACCAGGTTTTGATTGCCAGTGCTCTAAAAATGTAATTGTCGAGAATTGTCTACTTATAGCTGAAAAGGTTAATTCTCCATCTGGATGTCTATGTACTCATAGAAATCTTCTTATACGGCTGAAAACTTCAGATCCTGGAGTGCTTCTGGATCTGTGGCTCTCCAGCACTAAATTGCACAAATCTGGTGTGTTGGCAGTTAAATGAAAAGTGTGAATGGGGTCGAGGACAGTAGAAGAAGCAGGGAAGCTTTAGAGGAGAGGTGTTGCTGTGTGAAGAGCAGACATCTCTGAGTTTTGCTGTTCCCTTTGCTCTTTCCCCACAGGACATGAGCTCTCTTCACACCCTGCAGCAGCTTGTATTGCTTCCTGGTCATATGCAGTCAGTTCCTCAGTTTCTTCTGTCTCAGTCTCAGGCTGGACAACAAGGTAAGAGCAAATAACAGCTGCAAGGGGCATTGTTGTAAACAGATACAGATCTAGGAAAAACCTCCTGTCTCATGACAGGGAGGTCACTTTTAATCTGGTCTGTTCTGCTCTGTTACCAGACGTATTTTCCCCCTGTGCTGTTTCCCACCCCTGAGATGATCTCAGGGTACGGAGCTGCTCTGGGAAGGGTCCAGTGCCCAGAGATGCTGCTGGCACCTGAGGCTTCTGTGCACCACGAGTGCCACCTTGGGGCCAGGCTGGGCAGGCTTGGTAGGGATGCCAGTTCTGCAGCTCAGGACAGCTCTGGCTGGCTTTCAGCAAGCCTGTTCCTTGGGGAGCAGTTGCAGCCTGCCTGGGCTCCCAGGGTTAGCACTCTTCATTTCTTCCAGAAAATGGATGAGAGGTTGAGTTGATCTCTCAAAGTACCTTAGAGGGAGAGCAAACCCAGGGAAGGAGCTGAGCTGCTCTGGTGGAAGGACAATGCTGGCACTAGAACAAACAGGTCTAACCTAGCCAGGAGCAACACAGGGATGAGAACTGAGAGGTTTGGAGTTGCCAGTGGTTGTTCCCAAATCTCGCTCCCAGCCACGGGGCAGGAGAGGACAAGAGGTCTAACTACTTCTGAAACACAGTGTACTTGGCTCCATGAAAGGGATGAAAGGACTGAGGACTGAATTCAGTGCTTGAGAAAGTCCCTGTGTCTCTATTTTTAGCACCAATATTTTTTTATGGCATTTCTCTGACAATAGGGACACAGGCATACCACTGATAAAGTTTTATGCTGCTTGTGGACAGCCAAATGCAGACTGTGATCCATAACCTGACAGATGCCAAGGGACTTGGATCCCTTTGCTCACATTCTGGATTTGTTCCAACACAGTGATCCCTCTCTATGAACCAAAATTCAGAATTAAAACCTGAAAATCTCTGCAGCTTGAATCCACTGATACATATGCTCCCAAAGAAAACTTGTATTATAGGAACATGGGAAACCTCATTGATGGTCTATAAACTCCTCCCTCTGCCCAATGATGCTGAGTGATGTATAAAGAAACTGCTTGATGTGTTTTTTACCAATAACCTAGAATTTAGTCTGTTTGAAATGACAGGATCTGGCTGATCTATTGCTCACTGCCTGCTTTTATTCAAGCATAATAGGAAACACATGATACTGCAAAAGAGAACTTGCTTCCTTTTGTAAAGTTAGAGTTTCTTCTGTTAAGTGACTTCCTTTGGCAGCTACAGCCCCTCCAACAGATGGCTGCTTGTTCAGTTGTGGCCAGTTTTGGTTCCAGGCTTGAACCATTCTGGCCAGTAGCTGGCTTGTTGTGCAAGAGCACTTCCATCTGAGTAGATGATTGCCAGGTTTTAATGATCCTCTGTGTGTGCACAGCCACTGGGGAGTGAAAGTGAAGGAAGAGATTGGTTTTGTGGAACGAGTTGGTTGCACAGATATAGGTGGAGCATTCTTCATGTACCAAAGAGGAATATACAAAATATTCCTGAAATTTTTCCTTGGGCTGTCATGGGAACACACTCAAGGTCTCCTGAGTTCTGACTTGGGGGGTACATGAGTTCATGGATTTCATGGCCAAAGGGAAAGGCTGTGAGCTTACCCTTTCCAAGGGGACCTGTAATTTGGTTTAGTTTTCTTGTTTTAAAGCTGGTTTTAAGCCAGATAAGTTCCCAGGTCTGCTTTAGTATGCCTTGATGTGATTCCCTGTGCTGCCCTTCAAACAGCTCCGTGCTGTGAAGGTGGAAACAAGAAGCCAGGTAGATGCTGGGAATAATCTCAGCCAAAATATTACTGCTGAAGTCTTCATCTTATAAAAACACAGCCTCGTCAGCTGTCAAACTGGTGATTCCTGAATCCAGCCCATCATTTTTATTTGAGCTAGAGCTTAGCTTTCACAAAGGTGTTCAATCATGATTTTAAAGGCTCCCAACGACAGAGCATCCACCATGTCCCTAGGCAAGCCATTCTGGTGATTAATTACCTTCACTCTTAAAAATGTGCACCTCATTACCAGCCCGCATTTGAAATTCAAAGTTGTTCCAGCATTTCAGAAGGTTTTATTGAAACACAGATCTAAATAAATAAATGGGATCCTGCACATTCAGTTCTAAATTAAAAAAAAAGGAAGATAGAAAGAGAGAGGGGGGGAGTGATTGATTATGGAGATTATTTTATTTTTTTTTTTAGCAGAACTCCATAGATTTCTAGTTATCCCTATGACTGTCAGCTACAATCAATAGAATATATTGGCTGTTTCAAGAAAGATTATAAATCCTCACTAAATTCTATAGGCTTCACCCCACAACCAGCTTGAAAAACCTAACTAAATTTCTAGGGAACTACACTGCTTCAGTTGCTACTTAATCCTTTAGGACATTCCCTGCAAGAGATATAGGCTTGTACTTGGCAAGTTGTCAGCTAAACAATTATGTGGTCTCCATAAATCCTAGTTTTTGTTAGTTTTATAGATTTCCCTTCTTTTTGCCTTGCATCGTTTTGTGTCGGTTTCTATATTCCAAAAGAAATTCAATTTATTTGAAATACAGTAGGGTAGAAAAGAAAGGGTCAGATGGCTTCCAAATGACACTGAAAAATTAACTGTATTGTAGAAAGCAGAGTGGGCAGGCTCATGAGATTAACTGTAGGATCAGGAGTTTTTTAACAAGATCAAGTGGCTGGAAGTTGGAGTCAGAAAAGCTTCTATTGGGTTTTTCTTAACAGCTACAGTGATTAAGCACTGAGAAAGATCACCATGAAAAATGTGGTAAATTCTCTGCTGCTTGGCATCTAAAATCAAAGTTAGATGTCTATGTAAAACGTCTGTGCCCTAATTCAGCCTTAGGTTAATGAGAGATCAGTGGATGAAGTATTTTACCTCTACCATTGTTACAATAATCCCTTTCAGGCTAAAAAGCCACGAAAAGACCTTTTCCTTTGTCATAATCCAACTCAGAACCATCTATATTTGTAACAGCTGGAGTTCTCATGTTTTGAAGAAGAGCTAGGGAACATTTTCCATTCAGAGCTTCATGGGCCTTTCCTGTGCAGGGTGATGTTGTGCTGCCCAGGTGCTGATGAAGGACCTGGGTCAATCAGATGTGTCTCTTTCTCTCCTCAGCTTTGCAGCCAAACCTCCTCTCCTTCCCACAGCAACAGGGCAGCCTTCTCCTCTCCCAGCCAGGACCCAGCCTGGCATCACAGGTAAATTCCCTCAATATACTGTCCAGCATAAAGTCCCACCCTGAGAAGCACACCTATCAAAAAAGTGCTGCTTCGTTAAGGGCAAGTGGTCTAATTACCTGTTGTTGTGAGGCTCTGCATGTTCTGCTGTTGTCTGAACAGGCTGTGGGTCGTTCTGGACTCCCTGGCTCATCAGTTGAACCCCACCTGGATGTGCCTCAGCATTTGCAAGTGGCAAAGCACTTAACTCCCTCAGGAGCTTCTGAGGAACCGAGTGACCTGGAGGAGCTGGAAAAGTTTGCAAAGACTTTCAAACAAAGGCGAATCAAATTGGGGTTCACACAGGTGAGGAGCCCCCTCAGTGGGGAGTGTGGTGGTCATTGTGATGTGGACGTGCTGGGCTTGGGGGGGTTGGCTTTCTTTGGAGCATCCCCTTCCTAACCCATGAAGAGATAAACCCTTCCTAATATTTCATTTCCATGACCTCATTATCTGCACCTTCAGTATACAAAGGCTTGAGGGTGTGGGACAGACTCCTGTGGGAAAAGAAGTCACTTTCTCTGGAAGGCAGATGATGGAAACAAGGCTGCACCTATTCTGGGAGCAAGCTGAGAGAGAAGGGTGGTCTGACAGCAAGAAATGGTGAGGGATTTTTCTGAGCTCATGTTGTGATTTGGCTCTTCTTCTCTGGCAGGGTGACGTTGGACTTGCCATGGGGAAGCTCTATGGCAATGATTTCAGCCAGACCACCATCTCCCGCTTCGAGGCTCTCAACCTGAGCTTTAAGAACATGTGCAAGCTCAAACCCCTGCTGGAGAAGTGGTTGAGTGATGCAGGTAGGTGACGTTGCATGCAGAAATACCACCAGTCTTGGCCAGGGTGAAAGGATTCATCCAGGAACCTCCACTAAAAGCCAGGAAAATCAGAGCTGGAGTTAAGACCTCTCAGATCTGTGGCTGCACTGGTAACAAAGTGCTCTCCTCTGGATTATACACCAGGTTGCAGAGCAGCCTAGATATCAAACCACATCTGTCCTTTCCCTCTGGCTGCATGAGTTCCATGTTTGACCAACATATTATGCCAGGAGGTGTCTCAGCTACACAAGGCCTGATCCCAGTGGTGTAAGTCAACATCTTTAACTGTGTGAAATTAAATCACTGGAAAAATCTATGGTCCCCATCAGAGCTGGATGGAAATCAAGCTGGAAATAAGAAAAATAGTGTGTTGCTTAGAATTTTAGCACTCACATTTCCTTCTTTGGACAAGATTATTGATGTATTTGGGACTGTGGGAGCAATTTTAATCATAGTTAAAGGATACCCACAACTTAGTAGCATTTTACTTATTTTAGGAGGCACTATAGTTCCCAGAAAGGATCTAGGAATGAAAACAGCTAATTATTTTCTTGAATATCTCTTTCCCCAGAATCTGCTCCTTTGGATTCTTCCATGAGCACTCCCAACTCCTACCCCTCAGTGAATGAGATGTTTGGACGGAAAAGAAAGAAGCGAACCAGTATTGAGACCAACATCCGCTCCACACTAGAGAAAAGATTTCAAGATGTGAGGGGAAAATCTTTCCATCTGTTGTGAACTCTCTGAGTTTGGCATTCGCTAGGTCATAGTAGTGCTAAATCCTAAAGAAAAAAAGCAGTTCTCTTTGGACAGCAGATTAGACAATGTTTGGAGGGGTTAACAGGACAAGTGTCCCATCCAGAAACTTGTGTCCCATTCAGCAGGTCTGGTGAGACCACAGGATTAGTTGGTCCAGATCTGGTTGCTGAATAATTTCAGAAATGGAGCCTTTTACCTCTTTTGCAATAAGATTTTCAAGAAAAATCACTACAGGGAGCAAAAGAAGGGGTTTTCAATCAGTCGGACTAAACTGCATTGAAAAATTTTCATCAAAACTGCTTTTGATGAGCCCTCATTTTTTCTTGGTTTCTCCCTCATATCTGATGATATCAAAATTTCCTTCTAAGACTGATAAAGACAACAAAAGACTTGCATTGTCAGATCATTATGGGCACCTCATTTTTAGCTAGCGTGAGGCATTCTTTGTATTAGGAAAACTCTTGGCATCTCTGTGCTTGGTATTTTTGACCCTCGGGTCTCCAACTCAGATCAAAATCCATACAGCTAAATGCTGTCAAATGTGCCAGAAAATAAATTACTCAGAAGAAAGGACAGGTACGATCATTTCCCTTTATAAATGAGGGCTGGAGGAGGAAAGAGGAGCAATGGCTTTTCTGAGGTGATGCAGCAGGTAGGCGTATAAGCAGCACTCAGGGCTTGTGTGTTCTGTGGAGTGATAAGACCACCACCAGTCACCAGCTTCCCCTCGAGCAATGATTTAGGGCACTATTAAGATCAAAGAGCGTGGTGCTTTATGCAATAACAGGGCCAGGTACTGTGACTCATTCACTACGGATACCATGAGACTTGATGTTGAGTCAGAGGTGCCTTCTGGCTTGCTGAACACGATCTCTCACCCAAGTATTTTCCCTTTTTCTTAGAAACATGTTTTCTCCCCTCTCCCGTTTACAGCCAGCCCCACTTTTGTCCTCTGCCTTTCCAGCAGCAGAAGCATACACTGCTGCTGTGAATTCCAGCTCTTCGGGGCGTTCTTTAACCTCTTGCCCTTCCTCAGCAGAACCCCAAGCCCAGTTCAGAGGAGATATCCTTGATAGCAGAGCAGCTCTCCATGGAGAAGGAGGTGGTTCGGGTCTGGTTCTGCAACCGGCGCCAGAAAGAAAAGAGGATCAGCTGCCCGATGCCATCCCCCATCAAATCACCTATCTACAATTCCAGACTGGTGAGAGGCTTTGGGTGAAGGAGTTCTACGTGCCATCCCAGACAAGAAGGGAAAGGGTGGGATGCAGCAGGGTTGGCTGGAAAAGGAACAGGACAGGACATGTCCTTGTACGTGCAAGCCCCTGCGTTGCTGGCCAGCCCACTCCACAGTCCCATGGGGATTACACCTGCAGGGCTGTGCAGGGATGCAGCTGGGCTGCCCATGGGTTGGGCATAGAGTCAACATCTCAACTTGAATGGAATGTCCTCACTTAGAGGACATTAATTTTTATTCTACTAATGAAAACAATGGAAAGAAAATAAGTTTCCTAGAAGGTACAAATCTGTTTAATTGTAGGGTAATTTATCTGAGTAGGAGTGCTATCCTAAAACTTTTCACCTTGAGACTGATAAATAAAAGCTTTCCAAAGTTTATAGCAGAGGAATCAGCATTCCATGGAATGAGAACCAGATCCCTGCGTGTCAATGTAGTTGTTAACTCTGAAACCTAGTGATAACCATCTACATAACAGTTTGTTGGTTTACATCTGTGCAGAAATGCAGAACACCCTTCAGTAGTGCTAGCTGTCTGCCTCTCATGTGAGACATTCACATCTTGGCAAGTGTATTTTCATTGCCAGGAAGGGTGAGGAAAAGAGAAACTGCTGTGAGAGTTGGTTCAAAGCATGTTCTTGTAATCCACTGACAGCAGCTACTGTGGATGACAAGCTACTGCTGCATTTCTGCTAGTTAATAGTTGCTTAGTTGCTTCCACATGTAGAAGTGGCAGGAACCTCCCTCTGGTGGTGTTAGAGCTGGAGCACATGTGAGTGGGAGGGGAAGTACATATTCACAAGCAATATTTTATCTTGAAATCTTCTGGGATTTGGAATTATCCATTAGAAGGCAGGAAAACATCACAAGAAGTTTGGTCTCTGGTTGCACAACACATTTGGTCTGCAGTCACACAAAATGCTGCTTGCAAGCCATGAATTTTTAAAGCAGTAGCTTTGGTGAATAGTTTTCCTGTGAATGTGTTGTACAAAGTATCCCTCTGCTCATCAGTCATTCTGGACTGTGTTGCCTTTAGTCTCAAGTATCACAGTTGAACAACAAATGCCCCAGGCTCACTTTGATTGCAGCCAGCAAATTACTAATTGTCACCTGAGAATTCTCAGCCATCAAGAACTCCTTATTGGAAGAGGGATTATTTGTGCCCAAGACCACAGTGAGCTGGGAAGTTTCAGAGTAAGAATGTGTATTCTTAAACATCCAAAGGGAAGCGCCTCCTACCAACTGAATCTTGGGACTTCCACAAGTTTGGCTTGTGTTTGATGATTTCAGACTTGTCCACAGATGATCTATACATTTAGATGTTGGTAGAGAGTGTCAGGCACATGTAATAGTCTGATTTCTTTCCATGGCTCTGGGATGGTGCTTCTGCACTAGAGCTTGAACAGAAACATCTGCAGGAGCCTCAAATATAGATAAGTCTGCCTGGAGCCAGCACAATCTAAAGGAATTGTGAAAGAAGAGGCATTTTGTGACCCATACCTTCCCAGTGCCAACTGCTCACTGTTTGCTTCTGTTTCTCTCTAGGTCTCTACCTCAGGGTCCTTGGGGCCCCTCTCCGTCAATCCGGTGCACAGCACCATGCCTGGGACTGGTAAGCCTTGAGGAACCTGCCTCACTCATCATTCTGCTCCTCCTTCCTCTGCTCTTGCTCCTTGTCTACTTTGTGTCTAGGTCATGTTTGCAGGCCACTCTTAAATAAACCCTTGGGTTTGGCCAGGGAAAGCATCCCCACCTAAGTGTTGATAAGAACAGCCCAGTCTTTGTCTTGGCTGGAACAAAGACATGGAAAGCTTCCTGGGCACAGTGAACATAAACAGGACCCCAGGCAAATTTTACTGAGGTGCTCAGATTTGGGAGCCAGGCACACGTAAAAGCCAAACAAGAGTGCTTTGGGATAAGTTACTGTGTTTCTCCAGCAGAAAACTGCCAGATCTCTTTCAAAAAGTGCAATTCAAACAGAAATCAAGCCCTGTAGAGAGAGCAGCCCTGCAGATACCTCTCTCCCCCTTCTCTGTGGCTGGGGCACTTGCTGCCTGCTGTAGAGCTGGCAGCAAGTCAGATGAAGGAGAGGATGGGTGCAAGTCATGGTGGAACTGTTGGGGCTCGGGCTGTCCTTGGCAGGCAAAGGAGATCCTGGTCTTATTCTGCTTTCTCTGCCACGCAGTAACATCATCGTGTTCCCCAGGGAACTCCAGCAGGCCCTCGTCCCCTGGCAGTGCCCTCCATGCCAGCAGCCCTGGCACAGCCCAGAGCAACTCCAAAGCTGCAATGAACTCATCCGGTTTCAACTCTTCAGGGTAAGGCAGCCAGGGGTCCACAGCTTGCTCCTTGGCAGGGGTGTTGGGGGGCTCAGGAGAAAGCCATGGGACCTGAGAGGAGGATGTGCAGGTCCTTGAGACTCTGGCAATGTGGAGCTTTGTAGTTCAAGTTTTGACACACTCAACCCACCAACAAAACACCCCAGACAAAACCAAGCGAAAATCTGAATAGAAACACTGACCAGAAGGACTATCCTAAACCAACTCCTTGTGTGGAGGAAGCAGGGGAAGCCTTAATTTGCTGTTTCTGCTTGGATAACACCCTCCACAGCCAGTTTTCTCTCCTGCAGTGCCACCCAGAGAGCTCTGCTGCACTGTTCCACAGTGGCAGGGGAAATAAGAACAAAGACTTTCCTCTGCCTTGCCTTTCGATGCTACGAAAGCATGAAGCCACACATCTGGGCTCACAGCCCTTCTGGTTGTCTCCCTGACCACGCCTCTGCCACAGCCTGTGCTGCTCAGGCCTCTCTGCACTTGTAGTTTTTGCCACATGGCATCAAGGATGCTGTTGGGAGGAAGGCAACAGGGAGCAGAGGGTGTTACCCATAGCTGCTGGGCTTTCTGAGTCACGGGTCAGCCTGTGCTCTGAATCAGATCACAAGCACCAAGGAAGACGTTGCTTAGAAAGACAGGGATTGTGCTAAGAGCTTCCTAGAGAAGCAAAGGGTCACGTACTGGCTGCCAAGTCAAATTAAGCTTATAAATGGAGTAATTATTTTTATTTCAAAGGAAACTCTTAGCAACGTGGCAATTGTAGCTCTCTGTTCCTTCTGTTGCAAACAGATCCTGGTACCGATGGAATCAACCTACCTACCTCCACTGAGATGACTCCTCCACCCTGTGTAAAAGGAGCTCTGACTTCTAGCTATGGACCAACTTCTCTAGGAACAATGCTTGGGGCAACATCTGGCGTTGCAGTGCCTTCAAAATGCTGCCGAATGAAGGTCTTGTTTAAGGGAACCCATAGCAGTGGAACTCTCCAGGGACTCAAAACTGCAGCTGACCTTCCCCAAGGATGCTCAATGCCAACAGTGACATTTATAATATTCTTCCAGGCGTTCACTTCAAGAGCGAGCCCCTTGCTTAGCACTATCAGCATGAAACACTGCCCTCTGCTTGCAAATCTCTGCCTTCACACTGGACTGCCTGGCCATCTCTCATCTCCAAGGATTTCTGTGGCAGGAGCCTCTTTTTCCCCCTCCCTCTCTCTCATTTCAGCACTTCCCATAAGAAGGGTCTATCCTGCTGTTACTATCACGCACACGTACCATACCCCCCCAAAACTGAGCCGAGGTTACCCAGTTCATTTCACCACAGACCTGTGTCTAGATGTGAACCTTGGGTTTTGATCCACTCCCAAGGTCGATGGCACTGTGCTTTATCCACTCCCAAACTCGCTTTGCTTTGAGCCATTCTGCTTTGTTTTTAACAGTGCTTTTTTTTCCCCCTTCTTTCTTTTTTTTTTTAATTAAGTGTTTTAGAGCCTTCGTATTTTTTCCTTTTAAGAAAAAATCGTTGTCTTTTTCAAAATTTGTGTCCAGGTCTAGTTATTGTTCACTGCTGGCCTCACTGGTGGACGTCACTGTTCCAAAACCTTGGGTGAACTTCTGCCTCCACCCAACACAAAAGCAGTCTGTGTTGATTTGATGGGGAAAGGATTAGTCTTGGCCTTCCCTTCTTTCTTCTCTTCATCCTTTGGGTTTTATCTGATGCCAAACAAAACCAACCTCTCTGGAGGAGAGGTGTGCATGTGTACTGGTCTTTCCTGAATTGTAAGGCATGTAGCTTGCTTGTTCTCTGCCCCATGCTCTTTTTGTTCCTGGGAGGACAAGTTGTATCGCTCAGGTGTGAATCTGGAGGTTTGTGTGTGCAAGTGTTTCTTAATTTCATGAGATGCCAAAGTGTAGGAGACTTCAACTTTCACAGCCTATTGCCAGGGAAATTGTTGTTACTTTGCAGATCACCATTTTGAAGGGGGGGGTAGATATTTAATTTTGTTAAAGTAGGTTTGAGTAATACAAATTCCTGGTCTGGTTGTCTATGGGTGCAAGTACTGAATTCAGTGGAACTAGAGTATAGGAGTACCTGTTTCACAGACTGAAAATACACATTTTTGATTAGTAGTCTGTTTTTCTGATGGCTTTGTTTTTTTTTAGGTAAACATGAGCTTTTTTTTTTTATTAAGTAAAATTTATCCTTTGTCACTTCTGGGGCAAAAAGTATTTGATCCATTGTTTCTTATCGTACTCATCCAGTCCTGTGTGATGAATTATTGCCACAGGGAGTCTGTTGACCTTAAAAGTTTATCAGCTACCTTCACAGAAAGTATTGAGCCCTACATGCACATTGTATATAGAACCATGTTTGTTGCCTTGAGTGAGGTTTTGTTATAGACACACACACGGATAATAATGAGAGAGGACTGGAAAAGATAAGGTAATGTTCCTTGGAAAATGGAAATTAAAAAAAAATATATATTTCCTGTTTTTAAAATACTAAAGTAAGTTGTTTTTTTCAAAATCTTCTAACAAAAAAAGGGAGAAACTGTATTTCTGTTTCCTGGATTCCTCACCACCGCTCATTTACCTCTAACTAGAACACTTTCATCATATCTGTTCTTCAGTGGAAACATTACAATTAAATGAAACTCTTTTTTTTCAACAAGATCTGTTGTGATTTAAAAGACATTTTATGTTGGGAAATCGAGAAATGTAGACGGGCAGAATTAATCTTACTCTCCTCATCTCTATGGCCCTTTTTTCTGCCATTAATTAAATTTTCTTACACGCTTGGAGGGTTGATTTCAAGCTTTATTCTCCAGTGCTTTCCAACTACATTTAGAGATGTGAAACTAATTCTTTGAGTATAATCATTCTGAAGCTAAGCTGTGAGAGGTTTGGTACAGCTGCACGGGTGAGTTTCCTTGGCAGATTCCTTAAGGTTCCCATCACTGCCTCTGACAGGGACTTCTCTGCAAGGGCTTTCTTCTACAGCTAGAATGACAGGAATTAAACAGGACAGCTTTTTCTATGGTGTGCCTTAATCACAGAATTCCTGAGAAAGATTACAAATTCTCCTCCAGCCAAGAGAATGAGACGACAACAGGATTTTACAACAACTCTGCTACGACACCAGCATTTGACCTCAGCTAATGGTTTGCTGGGTCAGCTGCAGGGGCAGATCATGCCAACGTGCCCCCCTGTGTGAAATGACCCCTGCCACTTGCCTCCTTCTAACACTGGGTGCCCAAAAGGGGCTAAGGCAAGCTCTGCTGACACAGGGCATACTGGCCCAGCTCCCCTCCACTGCTGGCTCTGTCCTGCTGCAACAGCCTCTGTGATCGCTGCCAAATGCTGGCAGTAGAAGATCTCTAGGAATTAATTTACTTTTTAACTAAAACATGATGAAGTTTTGATGGTTTTCTTGGAAAGAAACCTTTCCAGACCTGTGTTTTTCACTTACCTAGTCTAAAAGATTAGAAGAATAGTACAGGACTACATGAAAACTTCAATTCTGTCATAGTTTTTAAAAAATATCCACTCAGAGAACACATCATTGACCAGTTCTCATGTGCAGGTGGAGGGTGTGGGGGGAGAATTTTCCTTTCCTGTCTCTGGCATAAACCCCACGTTGTACAGAGATGAGCCAAGGTGCATTGACAATGATACTTGCCTCAGTTGAGCTCTGCCACCACCTCTTCTTGGAGAAGAGATGCTGCAAGTTCTAAGCGAGATGTGTGAGTGCTAGCTGGTAAATTCATAACCTCTCCCACCAGGAGCTGCCTTTCCTTTCAGACCTTTCATTGAAACACCTCACTGGAGCTCCTGTGAGGGCCAACACTGTGAGAGCAGGATGGAGGATGAAACCTTTTTTCAACCAACACCTTTTCATGCCAGCCTGGGAAGTGATATCCATGTGACTGCTCACTGGGTGTGCTGCAACCCTGTGAATAAAGTCAGCAGGATTGGGATTCTGACCAAACAGCAGCCCTGGCCAGGGGTGAAGAAGAGGGGTGGCTGGCTGTTCTGTAATTATAAAGACCCTTTAAGAAGCCTGCAGCTTTTTAAGCAATAATTTTACAATCCTTATTCAAAAGCAGTTCCATATGAAAAGGATGTTCAAGTGGTATGGAGGGATCTTCTTCCAGCCTCTCCCTCCTAAGATACAGACCTTTTAATTAATACTCTGCACAATGGAAACAAGTGCATAAAAGGTTGGAACAGTGCTAAGATCACTGATCTATACCTTGGGACATTCTATCTTATTTTACTTGCTGCATGACCCTGGATCAATCAGTTAATCCCCACTAGGTGATGACGCTGATAATCCTTCCCTTCTCCTCATCCTCAACTTGTGCACAAGTTACTGTACATACATGCACTCTTACAGTATAGAGAAGATACATCAAGGTCAAAATCTGGCTCTTAACTAACAAGGACTGTTCCATTTATTTTTCAGAAATTCCTCTAAGTAATCTACTCCCTCAAAAGCAGAACTGCATAAATTTTGGGATATTATTTCTCCAAGCTAGGAGGGAAATGATAGTCGGGTTGAATGCTGAGTAATGGGATCTGCACACTAGTGTCACAGCTGAGATCAAAGCCAAGCTGTGCCAGGTGTTGTGCAAACACATCAGGAGAGCTGATCTTCTCTGAAAAGTTTATAAACACACTAACAAGTCTCTCTGATTTATTGATAAATTGGTCCTGAACAGGATGACAAACACTAGCAGCTTATTTGTTTCACAGAAAGCTGCTGTTGGAAAGGAAAGGTTTTAATTCCCCTGTCTTCTAGGAATACTTCCAGTCTCATAGGAACATCTAAGGGATTAAATACACAGAGAGCAGGAAATTCCAGCTTTCCAAGATTAAGAGTCACCTCCCACAGCCATAGATAAACAATGCAGGCAACAATTGCTCACAAGCAGACGTGCTTCACATGGGCTATAGGAACTCTCATAATCTCCTGAACAACCTGGTCTGCTACCAAAGCAGCCCTTGTGCCTGAAGGGTCACCACTGCTCTCTGTCCCTGTTCTTGAGGAGAAGAGCTGCTCTACCATTAGGACTCAAGCATCAGTGACCTGAACCCCAGGACTGAATGATGAACCCCATTCATTTTCTGTTTTTATATGTGGTCTGGACATTCATGAGCTCTCTGGAGAAATGAGCCAAATCCCACTCAGCTCCAAAATCACATCAAGGACGTGGTCTGCCTTTGGAAGGTATGATCTGTCTGTAGGTAGACTTCTCTTTCTAGCTCCTGCTCTTCTCAGCCAGAGCCAACTGAACTGGCATCCTCAGGACATAAAATGGATAAATATCCCTGACTTTCCTCTCCGTTGACAGATGCTGGAGTGCATAGAGGAGATGCACTTCTATTAATGACTGACCTCAAGGGTGACTTCTCCACTTAACCACTATAGCAGCTCCAGAGCTCTAAGCAAGTGTGCAGACCAGGTAGGAGGTGGGGCACCTGATAGATCCTTGATGTTTAGCAGAGCCCAAGTTCATGCCAGACAAGGGAGGGATGGAAAAATTAACCATTTGCTGTTGGTATTTAATTTCTTCTATTGTTTATCCCTCCTTTTCTTTCTTTCTTGTTCCTTGCCTGTCCCCATTTCCCCTGGGGCCTGAAGGGAAACAGGTTACTAGAGCTTTTATAACACAGAGGACAATCCTAGGGAGGTCACAACAGACCTAAGTGACCACAGATGAGGCCCCTCAGGTTCTTTGGCTGTAGGGAAGGTTTGGCTTGTTGGGGACACACAATTGCCTTCAGACAGTTTTTAAAGCAAACAGAATAAGCAGAAATTACATGGTACCGACTCTGCGTTTGCTGTCACAGCTCAGAGGAAGCAGAGACCTTCCCTGGTTACTCACTCCTGCCTCTGCCCAGCCCTGGTGCTGTCCCAGCTCAGCTCCTTGCTTACTCACCCTGCCCTGTGTGTTCTGTGTCACATCTCCTGCACACCCCACACCACTCCCCAGCCCCAGCCCCAAGCGGTCCCACACTCAGCAGCTCCTGCCTCAGCCTCCCCTCCCGGCAGCCAGGGCAGGACAACACAAAGGTGGGCACTGTAAACCCACCCACCCGCATTCAACCTTTAAAAACCTTTTTGTACCTTGAAAACCAGGTACAAAACTTGAAAGAGGAGTCCAGGACACTTTTTTAAACAACAAGAAGGCAAAAGCATCCCCTCTCTTGCCTGATCTAGTTTTATTCTCCACTTTATTCTCCTTCATCAGAGAGAAAAACCACCAAAGTAAACTCTGGGGGCCCTC
>NW_008603521.1:71964-78210 GCF_000691845.1 Merops nubicus | reverse complement strand
TTTTTTTTTTCTTTTTTTTTTTTCTTGCATTGTAACTGAGATGATCTATTCAGAAAATATTTGTAAGCAGTGAAAAATTGCTAGACAGGAGAGACTTCACTGAGAAACCAGTCTGTATAAGGACCTTATTGTTAAGAGTGCTTTCAATAAGAACTTCATCTCTTGAGGTTTAGGCAAATTTTAGATAATGTTCAGCTCTCTGTTTCTATTATCACCAGCAGCTTTGAAAAGTGGAGGTGTGTGATTCGATTCTTAGCCAAAAACTAGACTTCCAAGGAGCCTAGCTGTCAAAGTACTGGTTTAAAGTTCTAATAAACCTTAGAGTTCTTTTCTGGCATAGTAAAGATTTGATGTTTCTGTATTTATTGAAAAGTATGGCATGGTTCTTGGTAACTAGCTTAATATATTTAGCTGAATGATACTGCATGAAAATGCCCCAAAAAAATAGGTTGTGAATCTTAGTACTAATTACTCAATGTGAAATCCAAGTAGAGATGTTAGGCATTTAATATCCACTGACAATCCCTCAGTGCAGCTTTTTCTAGTCTTATTTTGTGATCTTACTTCAGCTGATTTTATGCTGTATCTAAATCTAGGTACTTCAATTGCCAGTAGAAAATAAATTCTACTTAGGAGCCTACAAGTCAAGCTGTGATTTTTCTACCCTTTGTGTGACTAGCAGTCAAGATTGTAATATAGCTCACTATTTGGAGACAAAATAGACTGCGCCTTACTCATCAGCTTAGATGAATTTGAATTTACTGTGTAGGGCTGTGCACAGAGTATGCTAAACATATTTAAAAGTCACTTTAATTTGGCTGTGTTCAGCCACAAACTTATTATATTCCAACTTGTATTCTTCCAGAGAGATAAATTAGAATTACAATCTAACAGATTTACAGGACATTGTTTTTAATGCCAGTTTGCCAGAGGAAGAAGCTTAAGTATTTGCTGTTGCACTGCACCTGAATTTGTTCCTGTTTTAGTAAAGCCTTACTTCAGTGAGTTCTGAGTTTTTATGATGCTTTTAGCAGTATTTTTGCTACTCTTACTGCTCTTAATGATGTCTTTGTCTTAATACTTGTCTGCCACTTCTGCTTATCATTCCAATCTAGTGCCATGTGACTTCAGCCTGAGTGCCAAGATGTAACTTCATTTTCACATCTGTATGAAGATGATAATTGGGCTGTATCACTTCAGGATTGTAAGAAAAATGTTTAAGACATGCTACAAAGGATTCAGCTGTCTGTCCTTACACTTGTCCTTTTCCTTATGTTCAGTTTTATATGTTTATTACTGTCTTGGATGTCTGTAACCTTATTCCTGGTGGTCTTGCTGCATTAGATCCTGTCTCTAGGGATGGTGTGCCCGCAGTTTCAATCCTCCTGACACTTCATCTTGCATGTCCTATTAAAAGGTTTCTTACAGTTCTCTGTATGACTTGAGATATTCTGTGCTTGAGCAGCTCCTTAGTTGATAGCAAACTATTTTGGGCCAGTACTTGTCCACACCGCTCAGGTCATAGAAGACTTCAGACAGTTAAGTTTTCTTGCTGATTTATGTTTATATGCTGTATTGGATCATGGGCAGGACAACAGCATACCAACAAAAGGTGTTTCAGTCCTGCTGGTTGCCTGCTGGCTGGTCAGAGGAGGAACAGACACCTATTAAAAGATGAGTTGTGCTCTCTTCTGTCAGTATATGCTTCTGTCTAGTACATACTAGTGTATACTAGTACAGTATACTGTACTAGTAAGAAAAGGAGTCCACAGAGCTATATAATTTTTCCAAACTGCTGTGGCAATTTTAGAATAATTAATTTTGGGTATTTTTTGAGACAACAGCTGAATTCCTTGTCACGTATGGTAGATGAAAACATAGGGCAGTTGGATTTTTGTCTTCTGTTTGACTGAACTGGCTCTTTAAAGACCAGATTTCAGCTACTGATATGACTGCTCCCATTAAGCATAAAAACTGAACTGCCTGAGTTTAACCGACAACTGACAAAGTTCTTTCCTTTGATGTGATCTGAGAGGAAAGAGAATAGCTGCTATGGGCAAATCAAATGGCTTTGTATTGGCCCAGGTAGCTTTAAAATCCAGATAGCCGGGATAGTGTCATTTGTAGAATGGTTCATCCAGGTTGGCTAAGCAAATGGACAAAAGGCTCGAGGTTCTGGAAGGAAGACTTGCACTGTTTCAGAGTACATTGCTTTGTTACTAATGCTTGTGGCTTGACTTAATGTGTTGGTCTCAGCTGGACCCATTTCTTGTGGCCAGGAATATTGCTAGAAGCCCTGGCTTAGTAACAAATAACCGATACTAGGTAAAGCAAAAAGTCTCACGTTTGCATGTGTTTTGTGTTGGCTCTTCAAACGCTTTTAAAATGGGCTACTGAAAAATCAGGTCCTGAAAGTCACACTACCTTTAAAAAGTCAAGTCAACTGCTTTATGCTTCCCCCTTTCCTGGGGATCAGGAATTTTTCCTGGCTGGACTTGATGCCTTAAGTCATACAGTGCAAATGTATCTGCATACAACAAAGCTAAGCAGTCTCTTGGGTTTCCAGAGCTGGTGTGGCCATTATCAAGGCTTGTATTTGGACAGAAGGATGACTTTCCAGAATCTCTCACTGCTGGATTGTTCATTTGATCAGCCAGCAAAGCTGCTTGTGTACTCTGGTTTTGTCCGCTGGATGGACTAGCACTTACATAGACCAGAACCTGCAAGTTCTGCCTGCCCTCTGCAGTGTGCATCTGCCTCGTTTCTATTCTTTGTAAGGGATCTTTACAGATTTACAATATTTCATACAGCTCCATTCAGGGTTATTAAAATAATTCAGACTGAAAAGGTGTTAGACACCTTTAAAAAGCCCTACTTTGTTTCTGTTAATACTGTAGCTTGTCTGTCTCCTCTCCCTGCCCTACAACTTTGCTCCTTGTAAAATCATACTGTGTTTTGTCCAGTTATTTCTCATTTTTTTCCAGCAGGGAAATGCAAATCTCTTCCCTAAACCTTTGTTTCTCTTTATATTCTTGGCTAAATATTTCCAGCTAATATATCTAGTTAGGGCTTTGTTAAGGAGAAAATATCTAATACATTTCTAAGATGGAGAATAAGTTCTTTGTGGTACCATCTTTGGCTTTTATGCTTCTGCTCTGGCTTCTTGGGACAATGTTAACTTCAGCTATATGGAAATGTTTGGGATTCTGTTGCTTTTCTTCTTTCCTCCTCTTTCATGTTCTGTAACAGTGGTGAGGGATGTGGTGCATACACGGGTATATGTTTAACAGAAATTTTCAGAGTAGAAAATGGGAAACTTGTCAATATCAGCCATGCTCCTTATAGGTGGAAAAATGAAGATGCAGCCTTGCAAATATTGAAATTACCTTACTTTCAGGTGACAGATGACACAGTAAGCAAGAAGAAAGGCAAACCAGGAATGGACTATGATAGCTTGAAGGAACAGTCCAATGCTTATACAGGAAGGCAATAATAGTTCAACTGCTTGCCTATTTCCTTCTTGAGGCAGTGTAGCTGGTAAGGTAGTGTGTTCAGTAGTGAGATTTCATGATAAAAATTCTTGATGATAGAATTAAGGTCCATGTCTCTAGCATAATAAAGCAGTGCTACCAATCAACAAAAATATTATTCCCTGCCAAAGCAGTGACTGACTTTTCTTCTTTTTGAAACCATTTCAAATAAACCAAAGTTGACAACTGAATAAAGAGCTCCTGAGTTTCTATGTGTCCTAATAGCAGGCGGAATCTGGTTAGTTTGGATGTTTATGCTACTTATCTGAATGTTGTAGGTTGTAACAGAGTATCCACAAGCCCTAGTTTTGAGACAAAGTGAGAGGTTTAGAATTGTCACTTTCATATGTGTTACTATGAGATCAAATCTGAATGTCACCATCTGTTTAAGACAAGATCTGTATACAGATTAAATAGCTGTATAGCTGTCCCCTTGTCCATCAAATGATTCATCTAGAAAGCCAAAGATAATGTAATATTATTAAATATTATTAGTAATAATAAATCCTGTCACTGGTCAGGTTCGAGTGCGTTATTTACACAGCAAGTGTAATTGACCCTGAGGTTATCCATGTGAAATGAAATGCCTGGTGTGGATACTTGTATCTAAAAGCGTTGATTATACAGGAAGTAGCTGAGTTACTGTAACTCAATTACTCAGTAATTCGTAACTCTGTAATTTTGAGTCAAGTAAGAAAATATGTTCTCTTTAAAAAGACTGAGGAGGGCAGGAATGGAGCTGTGGTCAAGACTGCAGAACACAAAATAGCAACTTAAAGTAGAAAACAACTTAAACTCCAGCTGAATAACCATAGCAAGTAGACATTGTCTCCTCTTGTGACGAAGCATCAGATTTCAGGTAAGTCTTTCTCTTGCAAGAATTTAAACAATCTTGTCTGACAACGATTCAGAAATTTGTATGCCTTGGAAAACATCCTCCTCCTTTTGTTTCTGAAGACAAAGCTGTGGGAGCAGGAGATGCACAGATGGAGATGACTGCTATAGATGTTCACTGCACCTTTGACTTAGCTCTCTTATTGAGCTGTCTTCTGCTAGGCTGCCTCGGAACTTCAGCAGAAGGGCTTCTTGTAGAGAGAATTTTAACTGCGTCTAAGGTGGCATCCTGGAAGCCCTTATGCGCAGCTCAGGCTACAAGGAAGATGATGAAATACCGGAGGTGAACCCCAAGGGCGTTGTGCCCTTGAGGCTCTAGGCAGGAAGGACATGGGGGACAGCTCGACAGCGTCTGCACAGATCAAAGCTTGGCCGGAACTTGCAAGCAGGAGACCACCCTGTCAGCGCCTTGGCGCGTGGACAGAGACATTTAACCTATGGGGATACGGGGTTAGAGCGTGGCTGTGCAGTGTTAACCAACCCGAGTGTGTAAACTATGCGTGATCGGTCACCGAGTGTATAAATACAGCTGCCTGTGGAGATTAAAGCGGAACACTGACGAACCTTCTGTGAAGCCTGTCGTGATTCTGGGGCTCCCCGCGCAACAGCTTCTGCTGCAGTTCAGGTTCTCTTGACTTCGGCAATTGTAGTTGGTACCAAATTTAATTCTGGACTTTCCTCTGCCTGTCCCCATGCCTCCTGCTGACACTTCTAGCCGTATTTGGGGGATTTCTTTTTTTTTTTTTTTTTCATGGTAATGTTTTAGAGATACAGGAACAGATGCTGGTGCACTTCTGATGTTTATTTAAAGAAACTATGGTAGATCACAGTATGATTATGCACTAGCAGGCTAATGGATGCCCTGCAAATGTTTAGAGCTGCTTTGGACCTACTCCAAGCACCACTAGACAAGTACTATCTGAAATATTCCTGACTTGCATTAGAAGCAAGAGCTTCCTTATGAAACCATATGGAGTCATAAAGGTATTAGTGTTTTTTTTCATACTATTGGTGTTTTATTACAGTTCAGAGTATAATGTTAGTACTCAGATAGCATCTTAATTTGAACACAGTTCTTGGGTTCCCCTTCCAAAGACGATTTTCAGTGAGGGGGGGGGAAAGCACCTAAGTGATATGCAGATGAACTTGAATCTGAAATGACCACATTAAGTGCTATAGTTGGTTAATGCAGTTCATATGGGAGCTCACTGTGTTACTCTGCATATTTTAGACAAGTCTGGGAAGGTGAGCGCTTCCTGTTATGTGCCCAGGTATAGATATGCCAAACTTTGCAAAAAGTGAGAGGACAGTTTTTGAAATTACACACCTTGAATTCACCTGAACTCCAGTTGGCCAAGTTGCTTCTAATCCAAATAAATTTCATTTATACCCTTTGTGCGTGTCAGTTGAGGTAGGTCAGGAAACCAATCGTTCCCTGTCACAAACTCCATCTTTGTGTTTCTTGCAAGTTTAATTGTAGCAATAGTACCACATTCCAACAGAAAATACTTACTGGCTTTTAGAAATGGAATTTTGGAATCCTCAGACATGGTTGTCCATGCTTGACTGACATAATTAACAAGTACTAAACAAGATCCCCCTATTTAGAGTTTTTAATAACCAATCCTGTTCCCTTTAAGACTTTGAATCTGAAATCTTTTTGTTTTCTGTATGTCTGTGCATTTAATGAGTGTATTGTTTGGAATGACAGTTGATTTAGACTTATTAGCATACCTGATATTCCATGAAGACACTGCAATGTTTGGTGCAAACTGAAAATGAGAAGGGCAGGGGTGGGGGAGGAAGAAAAAAAAAAAAGAAA